>NC_056737.1:1388162835-1388202086 GCF_019279795.1 Protopterus annectens
CTACTGCCAATCATTAGCAGATCAGAGTTCTGCTGTGGCGACCCCTAACCAGAAAAAGCCGAAAGACACAACAACCTTTGCTACGTATTTTGATGCTGTACACTACAGTTCCCTTGGTATTGGTACTGCAACTCAAATACAAACTGATGTTTCAAAAAGAACAAACTTACATTGCTGCAACAATAGTGCATAGCAAAGGTACCTATAAGGCAGAAGTGTGCCATTATTTTAGTACATTGCATAAGTAATTATAAATAAAAAAAACATAAATGTAACACTGACATCAATTGCTACTTACATCTACCATAAAAGTATTCTAGTATTACATTACATGTTTCTGGAAAATGAGTTAGGGTTACTAAAGTTCCATTTACCTGACAGATGGCACCAATAAAAACAAAATGAAAAATAAATAAGCACATACGTAATATATGCCGTAGCAAAACTTCCAAAACTCTGATCATCATATTTGAAGACAGTAGTCATATTTGCAAATGCAGTACATTCCTACTTCAGAATTGCGTGTCACTGTATTGTGATGCCCTACACATCATTCCTGCCTTGAACAATACTACTGCCATACCGGCAAGTGCCATATTCCAGTCATCGTGTTGTTAATTAAATTCAAATAATCCTGCAGCATCGTGCATCGAGGAAAGCACAGGAGTGAACCATTTACCGAACCTTAAGACTGGCAATGTATTTTCTTAATTCTTATAATTACCACTATATTCTGGGTTACAAAAATCCACATAAAATTATGATATTGCGCTGGTCCTGTCTATAATGCATGCCTGCTCGAGCTAGAAACAGAAAACCATACGCAAATCACTTAAAGCAGTCCAGGGCAGCTACCATCCTGATGATCACACACACTCACTGACACACATCACATCATTCATACAAAAGCATCGCTATATATAACTAATTATTTTACAACATAACAAAACAAGAAATTCAAGTGTTACACTGTCAACTGAAGATTCCTTTGTTGCAGTTTCTTTTATGTTAGCTGCTACACTTCTTAGTGCTTATTCATACATAACATGTGCTTTTTTAAAACTGTTTTTACTTACCCAGAGGTTGAGCCACCAGAAAGACAGAGAGAGTACATTTGTTCAATTCTCATCCTTCTGTAGACTGCAGACACGGGTGGTGGTACTAGGTGTTGGGTGGGTGAACTGTTTGCTGACTCTGCTGCTGCAAAAGATATATTGATGTTGAAGCCAAGTTGATCTTAAATTATAAAAATGTTCATGAACAGCAGCTCCGATCAGCTCCTTGCTGTTGCTGCTGCCTGCTTGGCGCTTGCCGGAATTCCATTTGAAAACAGTCCACCTGTGTCTGATAGGATGCAATCTGCCTTACGAGGCTGATGTCATTATGCACGCCCCTGCACGCTGATGCTGTTGCAGGATGCGTGGTGACAACAATCAAAGTTTAAAGTTGTATTACAAAAAAAAAATGGGAATTAAAGGGGCCACTTGGGGATTCGTGGCACCCCAATCTTTTGCTCTCAAAACTGGCAAACACCGAGCAATTCAGTATGGTTGAGAGGTATGACGTATAGTTCCTTGCCTGATTTGCATTTCAAATATGGATCATACTTCAGTAGATTAAGTACCCACTTGCATCTCAGATGTGTGCTATAGAAATAAATTCTAATTATCTCATTACATCCGAGTAACGTCTCCAGGTGCATTTGCAGTTAATTTCAACTGACACCTCTAGGCATCAAATATTGTTTGTTCATACTTGCATCAATAATTTCAAAACCATGCTATGTACATGGTTTTAAAAGATTTCATCTTAAAGCTTACACAATGACAAACTCATCTGCATTAATATTTGATCTGTGTCTAGTGCAAGTAAATAGATACTAATTGTTGTTTTCATAATATTAATTTATATAGATATTTCGAAAAATGTTAAAATTATAATTCAATAACCAAGTAACACAGACAGAACCCCTTAGCCTCATATGAAAGCGCTCAGCTAGATGAATAAAATGCTGCTGACGGCATGTGTGTAACTTGAGTGGTTGCTGAGATATTGTAAGTTGTTTACAAATATTACAAATGTAATAACTACTGTGTTTACTGTGACTAATAAAATTCTGTTTAAGACCTACAACCTAAAGAATACTACCCCTATAAAAATAGTTTGGTCTGAAGAGTTTGCTATTTATATTTCTTTCATAGCCCTATGGTTCCAGAAATAGGAACATTTGTTTGAAATGTGAGGACATAATTTTATTCTATTAAAAGGCTTATGTTCCGCCCATTGGGAGTTACAATGCAAACTTCCTGAGACCATTGGAGTGAATGAGTTAAACCTTGCAAAACTCTGTGGCCAGTGTTATCTGCACTTATTTACCATAGCTATATACGTGGAATTTTTCATATTCATACACTGTTTCTGTTTAGTTCCTTCCTCAGCATCTCTTTTTTGCATACGCAAATGTTATGACATATAGACAACTACCTGTTGTCCTGTAGGATCTCAGGTTATACTGCTCTCAGTTGCACTGCTTGCAACAGATCTAGTTCACTGACATCATAAGATTTTATTGTTGAACTTCTACAACTAGTTTATTGATCATATCAAAAATATTCCTGTTCATAGGTCCATTCTTATGCTATATGTTGCTGTATCACCTTCCTTAGAGATGTGGTTTTCTCAGACATATTAGACATAAACTTTTCAAGATACTGCATTATTTCTAGAAACCTCTGCAATGTCAGTTCATCTTCAGGCCTTTGTAGAATAGCTTGGATTTTGTCTGAGCTTGCCTTCAGACACCCAGAAATTAGAGCATGACCCATGCATTTCAGATACATCACTATGATTTTACATTTGCTTTTATTTAACATGAAATAATGCTGACTTAGTCTACCTGACAGCTGTATCAGTCTCATATAATGCTCTCTGTCTCTTTGTGTCTGACGATGTTATGGTCTGAAGACGTGCATCTGCCGCAAAAGCACTTACCAGTTTTTATTTCTTAATTAAATTGGATTCTTTACTCAGCCTTGGTGGATGTCTGCTTTTACTTATCTATATATTGTTGTACTTTGTCACAGTCCTTTTGCACTCTTGGATTCCTCTGAACAGAATATGTCTTTGATGTCAACAGTCACTATTCTCATCAAATAAATCATCAGATATTCTCATTAAAAAAATCTCAAGAGACTTTTAAAATAAAAGAGTTGCAAAGATACCTTTAGTGAAATTGTAGATGTATTTAGTCAAGAAAAAGGTCTTCAGGGAGTTTGCATTAACAATCAGACACATTGATGGATCAGTGAGGCTTTTGTGAATTTTTGGGATTCCAAAAATTGTGGGGATCTTTGGGTTCTGAACTATGACAAAGTTGAATACCTCCCTAGTAATCTCTTGGTTTAGTAACAACTCATCCAGCATTAAATCAGTATTTCTATAAGCTATGAATCCAAGCAAACTCACACAAACCACTGCCAAAGGATGTAACAATAGGTAGTAAAAAACAACTTTAATGAATGGTAAGCACTTTCACAATTATAAATTGTTTCTTCAGACCAAAGCAGTAACTGAAGCAAGCCATTTAAGTAGCATATGTAATTAATTAATCAATCTACCAATCCTAAAACTACTCACAAAATCACATTAACAAAATACATTTAAGTGCAAGATACTAAAAGTAATATATATATATATATATATATATGTATATATATATATATATATATATATATATATATATATATATATATATATAAAACATATATAGTAAACCTTACCTAACTGTAAGACACTTGACAAACATCTTATAAAACCTATTTAGTTAACTTCCTACTTTTTAGTTCTGGTTTTAAAGAAATTACTTCAGTTAAGCCTGAACCTCTATAAGATCTGAGCCTTAGCATCCACCTTAGCTCAGCTCATTCTGTTTCATTAACTAAACCCCCCAGTCTCAAACTTTCTCGTACCACTTCCAGAACCTGAAATAAAAATCCATGATCCTCACCATTAGCCATCATGTTTTTAGCCAACGCACTATATTCCAAACATTTCCTCATACAATACACATGGTCTCTCATTCTTTCTCTTAAACATCTATTCATCTTTCCTGTATAAAACACTTCACATTTATTACAGAAGGCCAAGTACACTGAATGTTTAGTGTTACAGTCTGCTGCTGCTCTAATATAAAATGTTCTTCCAGTGTCAGGATGTACAAAAGACATGGACTGATTTATATATTTATTTATTTTACATTTGTTTACTGGGAGAGTCCGACTGGGCATAAAACCCTTTTTCAGTGGAGGTCCGGGGAGAAAAGCTCCATTGTTAGTAAACTATTTTGTTAGTAGAAGGAAAATTGTATAATATAATAAAGAAATAAATAGTAACAGACATTCATAATGGTAAAAAGACTAGAACAGAATAAATTGGTCAAGTGGGAGACAAGACCAATAATCTTGTATAACAATGCTTCTAGAAGACAGTTCTTACAGTAGTAGCAGGTAGTAACATTGTATGCAATAAGAGTGCGATTATGATACTTAGTCTTATTTGCTCTGAGCTACTGCACAATGGTACCTCCTATATGGAGCCAACAGATATTGCCAGTATACTGGCCGACAGATTCAGTGCCAACTTTACCCCCCCCCCCAAAGGACCAATCACAATACCAGTAGATTGCCAGGCACCCAGTATTACTGCTGCACAGGTTAAAACAGCACAGTCCAAGGCCAAGAATACAGCTTCTATGGGACCTGACAATATCTCTGGCTATGTTCTACATGAACTACAGAGTGAAATGGCACCTCACCTGTGTGCCCATTTCAATCACAGTATCACCTCAGGCTTTGTCCCTACCGAATGGCACACTGCTACAATCATCCCGCTCCACAAAAGAGGAGTGACTACAGATCCTGGGAACTATCGTCCCATTAGCCTGACAAGTCTGATATGCAAAGGTATAGAATGCATCATCATGGACCTAATAAACAAGGATATAGGGAATCTCCAAACTGTGGATCCTACACAGTTTGGTTTTGTGAAAGGTAGATCATGCCTGCTCAACTTGGTTGACTTCTTTGAGGCAGTCACCAGAGCTGTGGATGAAGGCAAGGTGGTACATACAGCCTACCTTGATCTGGCCAAGGCTTTTGATACCATTCCCCACTCAGGAATCATAGAAAAACTCACTAAGCTTGGCATCAACCCCTATATCACTATGTGGGTTGAAAACTGGCTCACAGACAGAACCCACAGTGTGAAAGTAGCTGAATCCAAGTCAGACTGCCAATTAGTCACCAGTGGAGTCCCACAGGGTTCGGTCCTGGGACCTCTCCTGTTTGGTATCTACTGCTCTGAAGTCCAGGCCAACATGAAGGGACTCTGGCTGGCAAAGTTCACATATGATTGCAATTTGGGAGCTATTATTAACTCCCCAAGTGATGTTGATATCCTACAGAATGGCCTCACTGTGACCAACGACTGGTGTCAGACCCATAGCCTTAAGCTCAATGCCAAAACATGTGTCGTCATCCCCTTTGAGAAAAACCCAGTTCCCATGAATTACCACATTGATGGTAGTCCACTGAACACAGAAGTTGTTATAAGAGATCTGGGAACACAGGCTGACAGCAACCTCTCTTTTGACCACCACATTGCCACTGTGGTCAGAAAGTCCTTCTGTGTGGCTCATCTCATTACTAAGGGTTTTGCATCCAGGAAGAAAGAGGTCATCATCTTTATCTACTCTTCCCTCTTTAGGCCAGTCATAGAGTATAATGCCCCATTTAGCATGTACCTCACTAGACACCTGCAACAACTGGAGAGGCTGCAAAGGTACCTCACAAAGAGGATCCTAGGCCTGAAACACTTGTCCTATATGGACAGACTAAAAAAACTCCAACTATTCTCTGTCCCATATCGCCTACTTAGAGGTGATCTCTGCTTGGCTTACAAAGCCATGTCTGATCCAGCTCTGTTAGAAATGCTACATCTAAAGAAATCCCACTCCCTCCACACCATACACTCCAGAGACCTCAGCCTCATTAACACAATTAACAGAACATGCTGGAGGGACAGGTTCATAACCCAGAGACTGCCCATGCTGTGGAACAGACTTCCCATACATGTCAAGCAGAGCACCTCACTGATCCTGTTCAAGAGAAATCTTGATGAGTGGATGGGAAACAGAAAATTCAACCCGGGGATAACACCAGTGGCTCTACTCGACAGAGGCACTGGGAACTAAGTTCGGGTGGCACTATGCCAGGGTAATCTTGTGGCTAGGCTTGTAAAGGCCCCAGGGCCATTAGCCTAGTACACACCTATTATCAATGTGTTAATTCATGGAAACCAGGTTTTTCCCAAAGAGGATGATGACACAGTTTTTGGCATTGAACTTAAAGCCATGGTACTGACACCAGTCATTGGTCTCAGTGAGGCCTTTCCGTAGGATGTCAACATCACTTGGGGAGTTAATTATGGCTCCCAACTTGTAATCATCTGCGAACCTTGTCAACCAGAGTCCCTTTGTGTTGGCCTGGACTTCAAAGAAGTAGATACCAAACAGGAGAGGACCCAGGACCGAACCATGTGGGAATCTACTCGTGACTGGTCAGTAGTCTGACTTGGAGTCAACTACTTTCACACTGTAGGTTCTATCTGTGAGCCAGTTTGCAACCCATCTAGTGATATAGGGGATGATGCCTAGCTTAGTGAGTTTTTCTATGATTCCTGTGTGGGAATGGTATCAAAGGCCTTGGCCAGATCAAGGTAGGCTGTATGAACCACCTTGCCTTCATCCATAGCTCTGGTGACTGACTCAAAGAAGTTGACCAGGTTGACCAGGCATGATCTACCCTTCACAAAACCAAACTGTGTAGGATCCAGAGTTTGGAGATTCCCTATATCCTTGTTTATTAGGTCTATGATGATGCCTTCATAGCTTTGCATATCAGACTCATCAGGCTAATGGCGCGATAGTTCCCAGGGTCTGTAGTCATTCCTCCTTTGTGTAGAGGGATGACTGTATCAGTGTGCCATTCAGTAGGGACAAAGCCTGAGATGAGGCTGTGATTGAACAGGGCACACAGGTGAGGTGCCACTTCACTCTGTAGTTCATGTAGAACACAGCCAGAGATATTGTCAGGTCCCATAGAATCTGTATTCTTGGCCTTGGACAGTGCTGTTTTAACCTGTGCAGCAGTAATACTGGGTGCCTGGCAATCTACTGGTATTGTGATTGGTCCTTTGCTGGGGGAGAGAGGGGTAAAGTCGGCACTAAATCTGTCAGCCAGTATATTGGCAATGTCTGTTGGCTCAGTATAGGAGATGTCATTGTGCAATAGCACTGAACAAATCTGGGTATTGCCATGGAGATTCTTTGCATAACTATAGAAGGCCTTGTGGTTGTCTTTACTATCTGCTTCAATTCTGTTTTCATAGCTAGCTTTAGTGGATTTGATGGAGGGATCTCACCTTTTTGTTTGAGGGATCTCACCTTTTTGTTGAGGCTGATAAGGGAGTTTTTCCAGTCTTGGGACTTCACCTCATTCCACATCAGTTTCCTCCTTCTGTTGTAGAGTTTGTTTATGGCAGCGGACCACCAGATTGGCTTCCTTTTTTTGGAGGAGAGTGTCTTGGTTCTATTGGATATGGCAAGATCCATGCATTTGTGTATGTGTTCATACAGGGCATTAGTGTATGATTCGGTGGTCATGCAGCTGTTCTCCAATTGCATGGGTGCCGTGAAGTTAGCCAATTCTGTTTTTAGGACCCCAAAGTTAGCTTTGGAGAAGTTTTTCATGGTGGTTACCTTTGCGGGAGGGGGGGGGCAGGATGTGGATTCCCAAGGTGATTAGTTTGTGGTGGGATCTAACCAGGGAGGAGTTGACTATTGGTCTACAGCAATGGTCACCGATGTTAGTAATGACCAGGTCAAGGATGTTGCTACCTCTAGTGGGGGTAAGAACGAACTGGTCCAGTGCATTGGAATTAATGAATTCCAGGAAACGTTGGGCAAGTGTATTGGTACATGAGTAGGTTTCCCAGATAATGGAGGGGTAGTTGAAGTTGCCCAGTATGAGAGTGTTAGGTTGGACCCTGATAGTCTCCAGGGTGCTTAGGAATGTAGAATGTTAGTTTTGGGACATGGTTGGGGACCTATAGAAGGCTACAACCTAAATCACTGTCTTACTCAATGTTAGCTGCACCTGAAGTATCTCTGATGTGTTATGTTGGGCTATCAGTCTGGAGGGGTACACATTCTTTATGAATATGGAAACACCACCACCTTTGGAGCTTCAGTCCAAGTTCTGGGGCCAAAAGGTGTGGAATGAGTTATAGCCTGATAGTGCAGGGGTGCTTTCTACTGCCTTGAACTAGGTCTCTGTTACAGGACAAATGTCAATGTTCACCATTTTAAGGAAATCTTTGAGCGAGTGCATTTTGCGATTTAGACTTCTTCTCAATACATAAGAATAGCCTTCTAACTCTGGCCTCAGTTGTTTCTCGACATAGATTGAAATTGGTTCCATCAGCCACCCAGCTCTAAATATAATTGGTATAAATAACAGATTATATAAATCCTTATGGATTTTGGGTAGGCCATAGAGATTAGGTACTAAGGGATGCTCTACAATAATTGGAACAACTACTTAGACAATAACTGTGTTTGCATACATTCAGTCAATGGCATCAAAATCCACTCTTTCAAATGCTCAATATAGAACTTATCAATAACTTTATATGTACTCGCATCACATAACATCTTCATTTCCAAAAAATAATACTCCCTATTCATCACCACCACTATATGCCCACCCTTATCATCAAGGCGAATCACTGTTAACATCATTCTGCAAATTATTCAATGCTTTTTATTCCTCTAATGTCAGAGTATAACCCCCTTTTTACTACAGTTCAACAATGTATAAATATCATCTTCACAGGCTTTCATAAATACATCTAACACAGGATAACTCTGCAGTATAAATGCACTCGTTTTTTTAAATAAACATGCTGCATTATTAAATTCCATATTGCCAAACATTAATTTCAGAGCTAGTGCATGAACATAAAGTCTAAGTTCAGTCAAAGTTTCTGATAAATTGGCACCTTGTGCAGGTATAAAAGACAAACCTTTATTGAGAACAGCTAATTCAACTTCACTAAGGTGTCTTCTGGATATATTCCAAACTAATTCATATCGGTCAATGTCCACATCTTCTTTATGGTTTGAATGTTCAGTGTATGCAGTGGTTGCTTCCTTTTCTGTCCACTTCTATTTTGGAACCTCTCCATCAATTTCAGCCTGTTCTTCCGAAAAGGAAGAGGTAGAGGGGAAAAAACCTGTCTGTTAGTAGCAGCAGCTGCTGCTGTCTTCCTCCTTACTACTGGCTCAGGCCCCACCTCCTGCTCTGTTTGAACCTGAAGGTCATTGGTTGCCTCATTCTGTTGAAGAGTTTCATAGATCATTTGTTTTATTCCTGATGAAGTCTTTGACAAAAGCGGTGATTAAAGGATTTATATGCTAAAAGCTGTGAGTTATTCCTTGATCCTGGACTGTGGTTTTGCTTTTTTTCATTGAAGTGGTTGCACCTTCTTGTTATTTGTGAGTTTCATAGATCAAACTGACATTTGATGAAATATTTGGGGACAGAGCTCTTTCCCCTTTGGATGTAGCAGGTGTAATTTTCAAATTATCCTCCTTACCAGAATGTCTGGAGCAGGATTGCAATCCGTTTTGGTCTCTCTGGGCCATGTAAAAACAAAATTGTTCTTAAAATCATAGATGTCACATTGTAATTTATTTTTCTTTTGCTGTAGCAATTTCTTTCCACAGATAAAAAGCCAATCTATCAGTTCATTACATGACATCTCAGGCACATCACTGCCTACTATACTACAAAGTTCATTATACAGATTTTGCATTTTGGCCTACAATTCACATTCTATTGGAGTAAAGAAGTCAATAAGCAACTTAATATATGACATACTTGTATTCAAATTAATATGTTGCCATCTGGCCAAGAACTCTGGATATGAGTCACCATATGTAGGCATGTTAAAAACCCATAGTCCTCGTGGTATCACTTGTAAAGAAATGCATGCCTCCAGATGAAACCTTTGACACTATAGTCTTTTAAGCTGATATAAATCATTCTCCATATTCCTAAGCATATTCATGCTCTTACCTTCATTCAATTTGTCTGCCAAATCATCACATTGAATGTCTCTGGCAAGCTGTGGATTGTTCTCAATACTCAAAACAGTTGTAGAAGCTGAGCCTCATCCAGATTCCATTGTAAATCTTTCAGCCGTGTTTACTGAGGGTAAAAAAACATATAAAAGCACAGACCCAACAATATACCCAAACGGTAACGAATAGTCCGAGAATAAAAAACAAATAAAAATACAAGCAAACTCGCACAAACCACTGCCAAAGGATGAAACAATACGTAGTAAAAAAACAGCTTTAATAAATGGTAAGCACTTTCACAATTATAAATTGCTTCTTCAGACCAAAGCAGTAACTGAAGCAAGCCATTTAAATAGCATATGTAATTAATCAATTAACCAATCCTAAAACTACTCACAAAATCACATGATAAAATACATTTAAGTGCAAGATACTTAAAAAAACTCCCTGCTGGGGAGTGTTCCTAAAGAAAAACACACAATTAAGTTTTCTTAAAAATAACTTAAACTCAATAAGAAGTTCTTGTCCTCTTGCTTTTCAAGTAGGCACAAAGGTGGAGAGGCAGGAGGTATTAACTGAGGAAGGTTCGAATATGATCTACTCTATAGTTGTCAATGGTAAATGTGACTTTAAAATATTTAATTTTAGTGCAGTAGAAGTCAATGTTTTTAGGGCAAATTTATTTGAAAGAGGACTCACCTTTGTGCCTACTCAAAAAGCAAGAGTAGAAGAGCTTCTTATTGAGAACACTCCCCAGCAGTGTTTCAACTATTTAGTCAACAATAATAACAAAAAATCTAGTACATTTAACCATCCACCCCATCTGATTACTTCTTTATTTGAGAAACTTTGTGAGAAGGATTTTAGGGCCTTTTTGAAGTCCTCTGTCAGTGTACCACAGCAATTTAATATGAGTAAGGAAAAAAAAGGCCTTATTGTATGATATTTCTAAAAACAAACAAGAATGATGTAACCGGACAAAGGTGGGCGGCTGGTAGTCATGGATATGAATGACTACGTGAATAGAATGTTGAATTTGCTTTTTACTGATGTATATGAAGAAGTTTCATTAAATCAGTTAAATATAGCTTATAGAAACATTGATTTAATTTTGGATGAGTTGTTACTAAACCAAGAGATTACTAGGGAGGTACTCAACTTTGTCATAGTTCAGAACCCAAAGATCCCCACAATTTGTGGAATCCCAAAAATTCACAAAAGCCTCACTGATCTACCAATGCATCTGATTGCTGATTCAAAAGCCTAAAAGACCTTTTTCTTGGCTAAATACATCAACAATTGCAGTAAAGGTATCTTTGTGAGTAACCCTTTTATTTTAAAAGACTCTTGGGATTTTTTAATGAGAATACATGATGATTTATATGATGAGAATGTGACCATAGTGACAGTTGACATCAGACTTATATTCTGTTATCCCCCATGATATTGGGGTGGAGTGGTTTTATCACTACCTAATTTTCCATTGTGGTATAGTTAAGAATATGGCAAACACCCTGAGATCTTTTATGACCATGGTACTAGAAAATAATTACTAGGTCTTTGAGACCCAACTTTTTAGACATCAGATGGGGGTGGCAATGAGTGCAGTTTGTGCTCCAACATTTTCCATTGCTGTGCTTTCCTTCTGGGAGCTAAACTATGTGGTTAGCTTGTGTTACCAACGGATGCTTTTTGGATGACATGATCTTTTTTTGGAAGGACAGTGAGGAGAGGATGCAAGAATTCTATGTCTACCTTAATTCTACCACTGACTTTTTAAGATTTACTATGGATATTCAGGGTAGTGTAGCTAACTTTTTAGACCTTACTATAAGTATTAACAAAGCAAACAAGGATTTTGAGTCAACTATTTACCATAAGCCAACTTATTCAAACTCTTTCTTACACTTTGATAGTCTGCATCCTGAACACCAGAAGAAAGCCCTTGTTAAAGGGCAATGTGTGAGATTAGCTTAAGATGGTGACTCAGGACTTGGGTTTTTGATAACGAGTTGGATAAGTTGGTGAATATGTGCAAGGTGAGGGGATACCCTGGGGATTTCTTACTAAATATTGTCAATGAGGTGAAGGAAAAGAGGAGAGTGGGGAATTTTGTCCCACTCCTGGGGAAGCGTAATGGGACCCTGAATAATTCAATGGCAGGATATGTACCTTTGCAGGGTTATAACAAGGCTTTTGTGGTCACATTTAATTCCACCTTCCAAGAAGTAAAGGCTATAGTGGAATCACATTGGAATGTTTTCAGAGTGGACCAGGAGTACCTGGACACCTTGGACCCTAAACCCTTAATAGTCTATAAGAAAGAAGTTTGTTTCAAGGCATTGCTTGAAAGTGTTAAGAAGGATGAAAGAGTTGTGAAGATATCCAAATGTGGTGACTGTGTACAATGCCCTTTTATCCTTGAAAGATCTAATTT
This sequence comes from Protopterus annectens, assembly GCF_019279795.1. Classification (NCBI taxonomy): domain Eukaryota; kingdom Metazoa; phylum Chordata; order Ceratodontiformes; family Protopteridae; genus Protopterus; species Protopterus annectens. The sequence goes on from NC_056737.1 coordinate 1,388,175,474, forward strand.
AATGGTAGAGGGTTTGGGGGTTGTGAAATTGTGGTGTTATGTGATATATAGGACTGTTTTGTATTTCTTATATTGATTGTTGTTGTAACAACAAACAAAATATATTAAGTTTCTGTCACTATTTGTATATAATGAACTTGGATTCTTTAAATTTTTAATGGCCTTTCATTTATTGACTAATTGATTTATAGATTATTAGGTTAATGTAAGTATGTAAGGCAAAGACAGTGAGTGTTTTTGTTATTCTGAAGAAGGCTGTTATTATAAGATGAAAGCACTTAATACATTTTACTTTTTTGTGGCTCCAAAGTCTTCACCCTCCATTTGCGTGATTTTCCTGGTTTGTGCTGTTCTTTTGAAGTTTCTTGCTTTTCTAATGATATATTAAATGTTCACAGTTTGGACCTTTGTTTGTCTAGCCCTACCTGCTAGATACCCTGTTTTGCATCTAGCATTAAGAAAATCTTTGTATTTGTAATTTTTGAAGGAACTTATTCACTCTCTTCAGATCTTATAAATTAATACAAATGCAATACCATTTCTTTATAATATTGTCCTTACTATTCACCCATTCTATTGTCTCCAGTTTCTTTTTAATAGCACATATCCAGTCTCATTAGGTCTTCGTGCTGTTCTGTGCTTATGACACCTACAGATGTTTTTCTAGCTGCATCAGTCTCTGACACAGCATCGAGTTTTATTAGCATATGATAGTCTACTAATAAACTTCTTAAGTCTATAAATAGTAATGCAGGCTATCACTGCTATGCTTTTCTCCAGTATATGAAAAATCTTTCTCTGAGACTCTACAACTGATCTCTACACAGATAATATTCCATTTTACATAATAAATTATTTTTTCCATTCTCAGAAGCAGCATATCCAAACATATTGGGGAAATTCTCTTATTTAGTGAAAGTATTTGAAAAAATCAGTATGTATTTCAGATTGCTGTACTAACATGGAAGCAGGTTTGACCTAACGGTGCCACCTGGTGCCTACAATATGTTAACAATATACATGAAGCACTCCTTTCAGAGCCATCTAGCCCACCGTTTTCTGACGGGATATTATAATTTGCACCTGAAGCTATTTTGAATTCTGTATTATGACCATTAATTCTTCTTACTTCTTTCCAACAGTCCGACTTGTGTTCATAAGTCCCTCAGATGTATTCTCAGATTTCACTACACCAAGTCTCTTGACTTGCACAGTTACTCTCATAACTGTTATTCAGTTTTGTTATTTCTGTTCAACACGCAAATTCCTTTGAATGCACTTTTTTTGGATATGAGTATATAATGTCCTCTTCCAGCACAGATTCTGCAGGAGTGAGTAAATATAGGACAACTGTGATTTGCATGCTAACATCCAAACCTATTCTAACCTTTAATCATAATTGCATGATGATTTTTGTGGTCTTATCTTGCATTCGCACATGGCTCCCTTTCTCTTACCCATTAGTTTTATAACACATGCTTTATTTTTCATTTTGCCATATTTTTGGACTCATGTTTAATCTTGTACACATTGTATTTTCTCACTTAATTCCTCATTTTTTACTGTGTACTAGTACGTTTCAGTTGCTCTGCATATATTCACAGAATTTGAAAAGGCCAGGTCTGTTTCTCTTAAAAGCTTGTCTCTTGTTTAATCATTTCTTATATCACAAATTATTCTATCAACTATTATTTCTGGTGGGAGTAATATCTCATGGTTTGAGTGGCTGTTTTAGTGACTGGGTCCCCTTGGGGAGAAAAAATTAAAGTTTATTAGATCAACCAAGAGTACAAGGAGATTGGCTTTAGAGAAATCCCAGAATACTGTGGATTGGTGGCTGTATTCTTGTATGGGATTCTCAGGGAAAATGTAATGGCCTGGTGGTCTGATTTGAGCATGGAGAGGGAGACCTAGGTGTGGAGTCAATATGGTGCTGAAATAGTAAGGATGCAATCAAGGAGTCTGGAGCCCCTAGTAGGAGAGTAGGGCACTATGTGGACAAGGAATTATTCGTAAAGCTGAGAAACACTGTACATGCCTTGTTGTTGGCTGTGTATGTTTACCATTTATGGAGGGGTAGTTGAAATCACCCAGGAAACATGTTTCTGGTTCTGTGATTAAGGATTCAAGTTGGTCTGAGTAATTATAATGCATTACAGCAGACACAGAAGGAGGTTTCAGGTTTCTAATTTAACAATGATATGGAATTTGATTTGTTTATTAACACTAAGATATTTAGGAGTTCATAGACATTATCATGCTGCATTCATTCAAAGGTAATGGAGGAAGTTGAAGGGGTCTTCTTCTAATTACTGAAATACCACTTACTCAAATATCACTCGATCGAGACAACAACACTGAATGTTCACTTAAACAAATGTTTACATCACCAGGATTTTAAACAGGAAAAGGAGGCAGTTGGCCAACATACAACAACAAACACACCGAAGTATGTCAAACCCACCCACATGGGGGATTTTGCTCATCACACTTTCCAATGTGGGGGGCTGTGTGTCCAGCCTCAAACTATATATACTAACTCAAAGATCACACTATAGTGGAGAAAAGGGCAAATTTACCAATGTTGGCCAACTGCCTCCTTTCCCTGTTTAAAATTCCAGTGATGTGAATGTTCATTTAAGTGAATGTTCATTGTTGTCAGCTTGATTTAGTGCAATTTGGGTAAGTGATATTTCAGTAATTAGAAGTAGACCTAGTTGAAGAATATGGCAGTTGTATCAGAGATAAGTGACACTGAAAACAAAGAAAACTAAACCAATATGATCACAAATATAAATGTATATTATGTTTGAAATCATAACCCTATGTAACAAATCTTTAAAAATTTACTTTAACACAGAGGATTCCACTCACTACACACACAGACACACACACAACTCCAGCATGCTGTCTCTGGCCCCAAATCCTTATAAATTTTATATACAAACTCCATGGTTGCACAACCATGATTATCATGCTCTACAGTATTGTCAGCTTGTGTGTGTGTGTGTGTGTGTGTGTGTGTGTGTGTGTGTGTGTGTGTGTGTGTGTGTGTGTGTGTGTGTGTGTGTGTGTGTGTGTGTGTGTGTGTGTGTGTGTGTGTGTGTGTGTGTGCATATTGATGTGCGTGTGTGTGTGTGTGTGTGTGTGTGTGTGTGTGTGTGGTGTTAAGCTACAGTCTATGGGTTCTTCATGAGGCAGGACTCCAGTGGGTATCCAGCATTACCAATTACAGAATGAGAGTATGCAGGAAGCAGCAATATAGCTAAGATGTGTGCCATATGTATGAATCATGAGACCTGAGATGTGTGCTCTATAGATGTGGTTAGGATCCTACGTGCATCACACACTTCCTAACAGCTCATAGAATGGCAGGCTCTCCTTTTCATAAACCATCATGACTGTGGGCCAGGCAATGTCTTTATTGTTGAATGTATGCAGATACCTCAGGGAGGTGGGCAATGTTAAGAAAGGCATGTGTGGTGTTAGCTCTCTCCTATGACAGTAGGGGAATCATATATGCTTACCCACATAGGTTCATAGGTTCATAGATTAGTGCTAAGCTAACTGCCCTTGTGGGCCATTTTAAGCCTAGCCAATTGCCATATGTGAGGATCAAACCCTGTACCTTGTGTCTGTAAGGTAAACAACTTAACCACTATGCCATCCTCCCTCCTAATGTAGATACATTATGTCAAAGACCTTAATAAGTAGTCTAGAGGCAGAGACCTATAAAATATCCATCTTGCCTCTATTTGGTCTCTAAAATGGTTCTATAGCTAAAATAGAAAGGGCTATACAAACCTTTGTCTGCACATATATGTAAAGCCATACATTCCTGTGAATTTCATGTCAAACCAAACCTGTACAATATTCTGATTAATTCCAAAGTAATAAATGATCTATTGATAGGTGAAATTATGATATGGTACTCACAGCTGTAATGTTTCTATTGCCACTTCACTCATGCTGGTGGGAACCGGAGATCAAAAAGGTACAGTATGCTGTTGCAAGACTGATACTTCTGCTATACCAACCATTCTTATTGTCTACAGTTCTGAATTTTTCAGTGTGCTTTGCCCTTTAATGGTCAGTCACAGACTAGTGCACAAATGGATCATGAATATATCCATCTTATAAGCATTTGTTTATCTTTAACCAGTTCATTTGCATGTCATTATTTGCATAGGTCTTCTGCTGCTCACATTTGCTCACAGCACTAATGCACAATGTGGAGTAATAAATAGCAATGCATTAGTTTATGTCTGGCTCATTCTAGTGCAAATGCACAGTGCAATTGCACAACATTTTATTAATTCTGGCCAAAGTACTTGTTCATGAGATACGTATCTTTATTTACGGACTTGACCACAAGGATCTCAACCATAACGTGTAAACACACAGGTAGAGTACAAACAGAAAATTATACAGTTTGTAAACATTTATCCATGAAGGAATTAAACCATAATTAGAACATACAGAGAATATTATCTGAGGTAGACAGCAGCTAAGGGGGAGCAAGTTATTGGCTGTTAGAGAATGGGGGACCCTGTAGATTGGCACCCTGATTGGCGAATGAACGCTCTCCAGCAGGGCGTTAATCTACAGGTAATGGCATCATATCAAGCTGCTGTGGAGCTCAGACAGAAAGTAAACTAATGGTTCTCATTATTTTATGCTCGCTAAGCAGCTCTTTTGCTGTTTAGCGAGTGTGATATATATATATATATATATATATATATATATATATATATATATATAAAGAAATTTAAAAAAGTGTGTGTGTGTGTGTGTGTGTGTGTGTGTGTGTGTGTGTGTGTGTGTGTGTGTGTGTATGTCTGCATGTGAGTGACAGCGAGATCGACTGAGCTATTTTATACTCACTAAGCAGCACTTTTGCAGTTTAGCAAGTGTAAAAACTAAATGAGACAGAAAAAGGTGTATGTGTATGTTTGTGCTTCTGTGTATATTTATGTTTCTGTCTGTGTGTGAGTGTATGTGTGCATGAAAGCAAGGTATGTGTGAGTGAGATAGAGTGAAGAGTGAAGCAACTGAGTAATGGATCCAGTAGTTGTTAAGAGGCTTTTGAATCTCTCAACCTCTTAGTTCAAGATATCTGGATAAAGCCTAAAATCAAGGGGGAACAAAGGCTCAAAATAGGAACATATTTCAAATATTAATGTAATCATATGAGTTGTGTTAGCATGCGTTTTCTGAAGTGCAAGTGAATGAGATTGATCAAATAGTGGCAGCAGCAGTAAAGAGGTTTACATACCTCTCGACCTCTTACAAAATCTGAATAAAGCCTGAAATAAAGGAGGGACAAAGGCTTAAAAACAGGCACAGATTTTAAATATTGTTCTTATAAAATTACAAAGTAACTTAAATTACTGGATTTCTGTTAACATGAATTTTCTGAAGGAAATAAAGTCTGAAAGTCAAATGTATGTCATTATTTAGTGAATGTAATCCCCAACGACAAGCAAAATACCCACACATTTTAAGAGTAAGGGGCCAAAAAATAAAGTATATATCTAGATATTAAAAAAAAAAATTATATTTTGGATTTAACCTGCTTCATCCAACACCATTTACATATACTACAGCAATTTTGAAACATTAGGTGAAGGAACTATTTTACATCAAAAATATATAAAACAAATAATATAATAATAAAAGATATAAATAAGTAAAACAACAATTTTACAGATGGCCCATTCTCTAAGTGCTATAATGCCCTACAGGTGTGTGTTTCTGTGTAAATAACACCCTTCCAGGTATATAGAGTCCCTCCTCCTGCAGTGTTGGACCTCATATTACCCCTGGGTGGGCATTATTTACACAGTAACACAGACACTGTTGGGCATTATTGCTTGCATATGCTAATACGTCTTGACAAGAATAATAATTTAAGCATTATATCTAAAACATGGAAGTTAATACAATGAATGTTAGACCATTTTGTTTTGTTGCTGGTAGCTGATGGTTTACATTCGAAGTTGAGTGTTTAGACTGATAATACAAAAAGTGTGTATGAATGATTTTAAACTATGACAGATGACATAAGTAGGAAGTCTGAGGATTTTAATTTATGGCCATTACAGGGTAAAGCAAGTGCATTTAAGTAGAGTGTATAAAAGTTTTGCATAATCTTTAAAACTGAGTAATTTAGGCTGAGTAATTTCAGTAGCTAAGACCATGTTTTATGATTCTGGTCCTATTACACAAGAAGAATTAGTAAGGTGGTGAAATAGAAGGTTTAAGATGCATTGCGAAAGAGTGGATTATCTAAACTTCCTAGTGCGGATAAAAACAAATGCAGTATTAGCAGAGGTAGGGCAGGTTCTCAACGTGTAACTGCATAAAGATTATTAATGTGTCAGTTGTGACACCTGCATCAAGATATACAAGGAATGGATCTGTTTTATCATGTGATATGCAGTGATGTTAGACTCTGGGTGAGGAACACAGCTGTCAACAGGCTTTGCTGAGGCACGTTTGAGGTTTTATTATATTCTTAGTAGATTATCAAAGGAAGCTAATATGTAACTGGGACAGATTCCTTTCACAAGTAATTATTTTGATTAATTATTAATCTGTAGGTTGTGCTTTGTCATATCAAATTTTGTACTATGTAGCATAAGGCAGGAAAAGTGAGAGAAATGTCTCTTCTATATAGATACTGGGGAACATTATAAATCCAATGCCATGATTATGCAAGTTTTAATAATGGAAAAAAATATGGTTTTCCTGTTTTGTCTTTTATCATGTATCAGAGAGAGTAGTCCAGCACAACTCATGTCAACTGTTCATGCAGGAAGTTTATTGTCTCATTTTCATATTCTCACTTTTGTTATTGTTATCAAAATGCTTGGCAACTGCAAACAACAAAACATAAGTGCTGTGTTTTGAGGTTATTATGTTACAGGTCATAGGATCATAGGATGTTACTAGGCTTATGGTCCTAGGGCCCTTATAAGCCTAGCCAAGTTCTACCCTTATTTACACAGTCAGCACCTATTGCCCCTGTCCAAGAGGGGACACAGGTGGAACCCCTGGGGTGAATTTACAGTTACCCATCCAATCATCTAAATTGCATTTGAAGAGGGCCAGTGAGGTTCTCTGTTTGACATGAAGTGGGAGTATGTTCCAAAGATGTGATAACCTCTGGGTGACAAATCTGTCCCTCCAGCAGGCTCTATTAATGTCACATACCAGTTTAAGGTCTTTAGAGCGAGTAACACATGTACCATTTGACTTGCGGATATGCAGAATTTCCAGTCAGGCAGCATCAGAGATTGCTTATATGTAAGGCAGAGATTGCCTTGGATTAGTCTGTATGAAACAGAAGAAAGTTACAGTGATTTTAGACAATCCACATAGAACAGATGCTGAAGACCTTGAATTTTTCTTGTGAGGAGTCTTTGTGGTCTGGCCAAATGCTGCAGGTGCTTGGAAATGTACATACAAAAAGGGGTGTTGTACTCAATTATTGGCCTGATGATGGAAAAGTACAGGGAGGTTATAACTTCTTTTTTTTTTTTTGGAGGCAATGCCCTTACTTATGAGATGAGAAATATAAAATGCCCTTCTTACCACTATGGAGACATGGTGATGAAAGGTAAGGTTGCTGCCAACCTGTGTGCCCAGGTCTCTCACCACTTAATGCATACTTAGGGTGTTGCTATTGATATGGCAGCTAGCAGTAACATCACTCTTATCAAAAGGGGTAATAATACATTTTTTTTTGCATTGAGTTTAAGGCCATGATTTTGGCACCAATCATTTGTTTCTGTAAGACCCTCTTAAAGAATGTTGAAATCATTTGGAGATTATATGAATGCTTCCAGTTTACAGTCATCAGCAAACTTTGTCAGCCACAGACCTTTAGTGTTTGCTTGCAATTCAGAGAAATAGATTCCAAACAGTAGAGGTCCGAGGACTGAACCCTGTGGAACACCACTGGTTACAGGTCTGCTGTTTGAGGTGGATTCCCCTGTTTTGACTATATATGTGTTCCATCAGTGATCCAACGATATAAGGGTTGATACCTGGCTGGGTGAGTTTGTCAATAATGCCTGAGTGGGTGATAGTGTCAAAAGCCTTGGCTAAGTCTAGGTAGGCTGTAGGCTGTATACACAGATTTTCCCTCATCCAGGGACTTGGTGACTGTCTCAAAGAAGTCCACCAGGTTTAACAGGCATAATCTCCCTTTGACAACTAAAAAGTGAGTAGGGTCAAGTGTGTGGAGATCACCTATATCTTTGTTGAAAAGATCCAGTGATGATTTGCTCCATGGCCTTGCAAATAAGGCTAATCAGGCTAATAGGTCTATAGTTCCTGGGGTCAGTGGATGCACCACCTTTGTGCAAGGGAATAATGGTAGCCATTTTCCATTCAGCTGGGATGAAGCCAGTGCTTAGAATATGATTTAAAAGAGCACTCAATGCTGTTGCTAATTCTTGTTGGAGCTATGTAAGACGTAGCCTGCAATGTTATCAGGTCCCATAGATGCTGTTTTTTTGCCTTAAAGAGGGCATTTATGACCTGCTCTTTAGAGATACAAGGTAGGTGACAGGTGTTAGAGATATTATGGGGATATATGTGGATATATGTGGGACAGGGGAGTGAAGTTTTCACAAAAACTGTCTGTGCCAACAGCTTAGTTATGTCCACAGGCTCAGTATATGTGGCATTATTAAATACCACTTCAGTGCATATCTGTGCCTTTCCTTTTAGGTTATGTATGCAACTAAATAACGTCTTATTGTTGTCCTTAGTTGAGGACTTCACAAGAAGTCTTATTTGCTTGTTTAAGCTGAGGAGGGAGTGTTTCCAGTTTAGGGCTCACTCCCTCTTTCTCTTAGACAGCAATTTCTACTTTTACTTTTATTTTTTCTGAAGTAAAAACATTATATTTTATTATACATAATTACTTATCTATGCTTGTGTGAAACTATGGGATTTGTTTTAAAGATTGTCAACAGACACTTCAAGCTCTCTCTCTCTCTCTCGATATATATATATATATATATATATATATATATATATGTATATATATATATATATATATATATATATATATATATATATATATATATATATATATATATATATATATATATATATATAGTACACTTTTATTTCATTCATTCATTCATTCATTCATTCATTCACAGTCAGTTGATGTGTATTGAATCATATTACTTCAGTCTATCAATCCTTTGTGAAAAATAACTACATTTTAGTTACCTTACCTAAACAGCTTACAGTAACACACACACACACACACACACACACACACACACACACACACACACACACTCAAGATATTACATGGCACTGAATGAATAACTCATGCAAATATAAATCAATTAAAGTGCAGTAACAGTCTACACAAAACTTGCTTTGTAAACCTACAAGGGTGCATGTAGCTAGGCATACTCAGTGTATTCACTGAGTACCTTTTTTTCTGAGAATCTTAGAATCATTGATATTTAAACAGCAGATAATATTTAGCACTGTGTTAAGTAATGTTATGAGTTTACAAACATACAAGATGTGCTTGTGTGGTAGGAACGTTCCTCTAAAAACAGACATTTTTGGTTGCAAGTGGCAATGGCTGAAAATAATGCCTGTTTCCTGTGTGTACAGGGGCTAAGTTTTGAGTTCTGAGTTCAATTTTAAGTGGTAAGTGGGATGTAGGGATTCAATAGCATTTGATTTGAGTGCTAAAATATAGATTTCTGGCAAAAGCCCTGTACAGATCAGATCCATGTGCACGTATGTATGTGTGTGTGTGTGTGTGTGTGTGTGTGTGTGTGTGTGTGTGTGTGTGTGTGTGTGTGTGTGTGTGTATACGTGTGTGTGCGTGTGTGTGCGTGTGTGTGTGTGTGTGTGTGTGTGTGTGTGTGTGTGTGTGTGTGTGTGTGTGTGTGTGTGTGTGTGTGTGTGTGTGTGTGTGTGTGTGTGTGTGCATGTGCCCATGTGTGTATATGGTTCTATGTCCGGTGGTTGAATTACAGTTTCAAGGGATTCATGATGTGACTGTGAAGTTAGTCAAATACTGTATTCACAAAATGTGGATTTGGTCATAGGATGCTTTTACTGAAAAGAGTAGAGAAGGTTTAGCAGATAAACAGGGTTGTTTTGTTAATGTCAAAACTCTCAGATATGCCAAATGTTGGAAATTAGGAGTTTGGACAGTGTGTGCAGTCATATGGGGGTTACGATTACTGTAAGGGTTAGGTAAGGAAATAAATTCAGTGTTGTGTGAGTGTCTGTGGTTTATTGTTAGGGTTAGGGCTGTGTAGGAGCATCAGTTTAGTCTTGTGCTTGTGTGTTGGTGCATGAAATGTGTGTCTGTGGCAGTCATGTGTGGTGATAGCGCCATACAAAGGGTTATTCCATGGTATGGTGCAGGGTTAGGGACCTTGACTTAAGGTTATTGTTAGGATTAAGAAGTATTAGTAAGGCGGTGTGGAGATGCAAAAATATGGAAACAGTGATATCAACTCTACATGTGTGAAGCACAGATTTTTGATAATATCTGTGTATATGCCAAGTTAAAATAGGAGTCATTGACTGTACTGTAGACAGTGTGTGTGGCTATGTGCGATAACAGTCTGCAAGGCAGATGTAGGTTGTGGTACAAGCTCACTTGATATTACACTATAAAGATGTGTGATCCAACTCTGTGCAAACTGGCTGTGTATCTGAAAATAAGAGGTTCATGTTTACCACCACTGTTGTATGACTACAGACTTAATAAATTTAAGTAAGGAGGTTGACCATGGAGATAGTATATATAAATAAGGGTGTAGGGGTGATGCTGACTGTGTGAGAGTACAAAGAGGCTTGCCCCCCCCCCATGAAAATATGCTTAGTTTTCAATTGTGTTCATTTAATGTATAGTTATATGCATTGTGTCCTTTTTCATCATTGCTACTTTTAATGTTGTTGGTTTCCATACATTGTCGAGCATTTTCTCATTTTATATATAGTTATACAGTGCATCAGATGTGCAATGCCATATCTGAGTTGTGGTGTAGCTGAAATAAATTATATGATAAATATTCAAAATGGAGGTGAAGTCAGAGCCTGAATAAAGTAGAAAAAGGAAAATGTTCCCAACTTTCCTTTTTAAAAGAAGAAGATGGAGTCTGTCATGATGGACACACACACACACACACACACACACACACACACACACACGCACACACACACACACACACACACACACGTATATACATATAAAGCTAGCTTTAGACTCAACAGAGATGTTGGCTTATAGACAGTCTGGGACTGGAAAGAAGCTCTAGGAGATTGTCAAGAGATAAAATAAACTGAAACACAGTATTGTTTCCAAAGATTTATTCCACTGCTGTAAGATTAACAATATTTGTTGGCATAATATATGTCTCACCCAGAGCCTGACAAAAGAATAGGAAAACAGAGAGGAGTCTATGTGAACTGGTCTATAAAGAAAAATATTCTTGCCTGATGACTGCAACATGTTGTTATTGAAAAGCACCTTGTTATTGTTATATGGTGACCTAAAGCCTTACAAATTTTTGTGACTGTTACTATTTAGTAGAAAAGGCCAAAAGAGTGAGTGCTAAGGTTTGCAGCTTTTCCAGAGTTTCATTATTTTACAATTTACGAAAGCATTTTGGACAGTTTGGAACCTGTGAACTAGAAACAGTAATAGATGTAAAATGTGTTTCCTTAATCTTGGCATCCCATCCCCTTTAAGTAAGCAAACAGAGAACTGTGGGCTTTTTCTACAGTCTTTTATAAATAGCTCATTTGCTGGAATGCATGGGGTTCTGGTATGTGATGCAAGGAATATCTTATACTGTACGTTTAGGGAATGAACTTTCTGATGAGTAGGAAATCTACAACTTCTGAGCAGTATTTCCTAATTGAATAGTGCAAAGATACTGCAAGCATCACCAAAACACCTCTTACACATATCAGGTTGTATTTATGTTTCTGCCTTTTTAAGTGAAGATAGCATTACCCAATAATTTAAGTGATATGCATTAACTGCTTAAGTTTCGAATTACATGGTTTATGTAGTTTGCACAGATTTTTGTTAATAAGCAATCTTATGACTGGTTTTCCCCAGTACTAAGAGATGTAAATTTTATGCTTTAATATTCTTTTTTTTTTTTTGTGGCAGTTTGTTTAGTTTATATATTTTAATAGTCTAGCGAGATTTATGCTAGTTGTATTAGTTTCATAGTTCAGTTATGATTTTTACATTTTGTTTATATTTGTGAGCTACAACCAGATCAGTTTTTACTGGTAATGTTATTTTCTTATTGATTACTTTCATTTAGTCTTATTCTAACTTTTAATATTTCATTTTAACACAAAATAATACAAATTTCATTTCCAGGGGTTGATTTAGTAGGGTAGTGATGTTTCTAGCAGGTTGTCTATGTGCATTTTATGTGTGTAGTATGTAAAGTTCCCTTTTATGCATTGTGGTAGATGTGATATGAGGTCCGTGTTTTGGTTTGCTTTTTTAGTTTTATTTAACATTTTTATAAATTAAACTAAGTTTAGGTTTGGTTTTATGCAGACTAATGGGCTTTGGAGGTGTCAATGTCTGTCTTTTTCTCTAAGCAGTGTGCAAAGCTAACCCCGGGATTCATGAAGCTTACGCCAGGTGCAGGCGTAGGCAGTATAATGCCAAATATGGCCGCCGAGCGATTCAGGTATGATCCAATTCCACGTGCACTACCAGCGTACGCCAGATCTGCACAGCCCTCGGCTTAGCTATGCTAATCACCCCATGTGCAGTGCCGCACCATGCAAATGAAGGTACATAGCGATTCATGAAGTGGTGCAGGCATAGCATAAGCCCACAGAAATGTAAACCAAAAAACACGGTTTACATTTTTCCAAACAGAACAGCGGAGCTATGAAAGCAGACCAGACTCATGTATTACAAAGTTAACATATGCCAATGGCTAACTATACAGCCAATGGCATAAGAAAAGATGCACAACACCTAAAAAACAACATTTAATGTCATGTATTTCAAAAACGAAAAACATAAAACTAGTAAAAAGACTTAAGCGACACTAATTCACTGAAACACACTATCGTTTAATAGCTTCGTAAAATAAACATCCAATATTCACATAAAAATCCACTGAGCGCTTTCACCCATCTATATGATATGAGGTCCGTGTTTTGGTTTGCTTTTTTAGTTTTATTTAACATTTTTATAAATTAAACTAAGTTTAGGTTTGGTTTTATGCAGACTAATGGGCTTTGGAGGTGTCAATGTCTGTCTTTTTCTCTAAGCAGTGTGCAAAGCTAACCCCGGGATTCATGAAGCTTACGCCAGGCGCAGGCATAGCGTAGGCAGTATAACGCCAAATATGGCCGCCGAGCGATTCAGGTATGATCCAATTCCACGTGCACTACCAGCGTACGCCAGATCTGCACAGCCCTCGGCTTAGGTATGCTAATCACCCCATGTGCAGTGCCGCACCATGCAAATGAAGGTACATAGCGATTCATGAAGTGGTGCAGGCATAGCGTAAGCCCACAGAAATGTAAACCAAAAAACACGGTTTACATTTTTCCAAACAGAACAGCGGAGCTATGAAAGCGGACCAGACTCATGGATTACAAAGTTAACATATGCCAATGGCTAACTATACAGCCAATGGCATAAGAAAAGATGCACAACACCTAAAAAACAACATTTAATGTCATGTATTTCAAAAACGAAAAGCATAAAACTAGTAAAAAGACTTAAGCGACACTAATTCACTGAAACACACTATCATTTAATAGCTTCGTAAAATAAACATCCAGTATTCACGTAAAAATCCACTGAGCGCTTTCACCCATCTATCTGGTGGGTTTCATCAGAGTACATAACCATAGGAGCAGCTGCCTTATATATTCACAATTAATTGCAATCAATACAATTAATGCCATTCATTAATTAGAACAACCAGATAATAAAATCATTTGTCTGATTCTAAAACTCACGTAATTAATGTTTTCTTTAAAAAAATAATAATACTAATAGTAATAAAAAGCAATGTGTAGGGGTAATCCTACTTAAAAGGGAGAGTATAATCATAAACTCATTTTGTTAACATACACGTAAATAATTCCTTATAGTGTAACTCATAGTATGTTAAACAATGTTAGGACAACAAACTATGAAATGATTTAAATGAGAAATATTTGTTAATAATATTGTATACTAGATAAAAAATGTTAACCTGAAAGATGAATAATTCTTGTTGTACATATATATAACTAATGCAATGTATCCTAATACTGAACAAATAACTACTAATAAAATTTTAAATGTAAATATTATTTGTAATTAATAATTTAATAATTAATTAGATAAATAAATAAATAAATAAACATGCTGATAGTGTTGTGATAAAAGTATAAATATATATAATTAAAGGAAACTTAAAAGAAGTATACTTATAATTAATATAACTTATTACACTATTAATAAATATTTTTTAAAAATGTATTAAATAATACATGATTTCATTTTTAAAAAACTACTGATGGAGATATACTCATTTATACCAGGCTTGACGTTTGCATTTAATCTTAATTGCCAAATACATTCTTTCATTTGTAGTAAATTATTAATATCTCCTTCATTTGAGCATATTTCCGGTACTCTATCAATCACAAAAAACTGGAATTTACTAAAATCTGAACATATTGTACTGTGCATATACAGTGCATTCGTTGTATTTTTGTTTCTTATGTCCCTATTATGCTCATTAATTCTCTCTCTAAGTTTCTTTTTGGTCTTGCCTATATAGAATGCAGTACAGGATAAACATGTGGCTAAGTATATAACTTGCTTTGTATTGCAATTAACATATCCTGGGCATCTAATAGTTCCATTGAATCCTTTAATGGCCACATAAGGCCCATCATTTATAAATTTACAAGTTTTACAAAAGCCACATTTTTTCATACTTGATTTTTTTGTATATCTCCTCATACTCAAAAAAATCCTTTAAATTCTTTCCCCTACTGTAAACTATTGTAGGTGCTCTACCTAAAATCTCAGTTAATTCTTGTTGATTATTAATAACTCTATCCCATGCTTCGTTCACCACTTCTACTATAAATTTGGTATTGTCATTAAACGGTAAAGTGAGTGCACATGTCATATTTTTGTTTGTATCTAGCTTATTCTTCTTATCAACTTTACCAGCTTTTAAAATAGGTTTAAAATTGTCTTTCCTTCTACTCAGAATTTCTTTTTTTGTGTTATTTATCAGTTGATATGGATAACCTCTGTCTGTCAACATCATAGATAAAAAATTCAACTCTTTCACAAATACGGTGTCTTCACTAATAATTCTAGACATTCTCACCATTTGACCTTTAACCAAGTTACGCTTTTGAAAATGTGGGTGACAACTTTTAAAATGTAAATATGAATTAGAGAATGTTTTTTTGCGAAATACATTGGATTCAATTTCCCCTTCTTTCTTATAAATATTTAAATCTAAGTATTCGCATTTGTCCCTCTGTATGTTGTAAGTGAATTTCAAAAAGGTAGTTGTATTATCCAAATACTCCATAAATTCAATCATCTCTTCCTTTTCACCTTTCCAAACCAATAGAATGTCATCCAAAAATCTTAAATATAACACAACTTTTGACCAGAACTTACTACATAGTACATATTGTTGTTCCCATTTTGCCAAAACTAAGTTGGCATATACTGGAGCACACCTAGCTCCCATAGCAACCCCTGAACATTGCTTGAAGTATTCTCTATCTTGTTGAAAAAAATTGTTTTGTAGTACCATCTCCATTAAGTCTACCAACAATTTTCTTTACACAATGTGATGTTTACCAAACAATTCAAGGCTGCTTTCAAACAATTCCAGCCCTTTATCATGGGGTATCACAGAAAATAAATTAATGATGTCAATGGTTACCAAATAGGTGTCTGTTGCAATTTTGTCCGAATGTTCATACAATATTTCTAGACAATGCCAAGAGTCTTTTAAGATATAATTAATGTTATTAAGGACTTCTTTACAATTTGTATCGATATAATGTGCTATTGACTCCAATTTTGAAAGTTTTGCAGCTACTATAGGTCTAAATGGAGGATTACACACATTTTTATGTATTTTGGGTATACCAAATACTTTTGGTGTTACTGGGTGTACAACTGTCAAATAATCATATTCCTCCTTATTAATAAGACCATCTATAAAATATTCATAAAGCTGCCAATCAATTTTTGTATGAGCCTTAATCATGTCATATCTAGAGACTCTAGTGTAAGTGCCTTCATCATTAAGCATATACATCATTTTATTTTTGTAGTCGTCCTTACTCATAATTACTACCCCTCCTCCCTTGTCGGTTTCATTATTCTATATTTGTTGGTAGTACAAAGTTCGTTTAGACAAAATCTTTCAGCCATTGTTAAACTCTCTTTGTATATATCATTTAATTTCATAGTCTTCCTTATTTGTACCTCACATAACATTTCAAATAGATGAATTATGGGGTTGGATGGTGGTATGAAAGTACTGGATCTTTTGAACGTAATGCTTGATGCTTCATTTTTCCAAGTAGCACTATGATTGTTGGAAAAATACATCTTTAAATTTAATAATCTTGTATACATCTTTAAATTCAGTAAAACTTTACCTACATCCAGTTTATAAGTGGGAATAAATTTAAAACCCTTTTTAAAAAGTGATAAATAATTCTCATCTATTTTTTTATCAGTGTAGTTAAAAACTGAAAAATTCTTTCAGTAATAATATCACATTGCATAGTTAAAAATTCCGGATTATGGGTAAAACTATTCAATATTTTGTTTCCATTTTTATCAGAAAACAAGGAACTTCCAAAATCATCACATTTACTGGTCTCTGCTTCAGAATTATTTGTATAATCACAATCAATCACTATTACTTCATCATTTGTATTAACTTCTTGTTCAGAAGTAACTTTACTTTTGACTAACACATCAGTTTTCCCTAATATTGTTGATTCTGCCTGAATCTGTTTCTGTAATTGTTCGTGTAATAATTCTGGCCCTGATATCGCCCCTTTAGGCATTCCGACCTTCTCACCGGTTGTTCTTCTAAAAAAGTTTGCCTCTCATTCATTTTTTCATAGTTATTGTTATCTTGGTTGTCTCTCCCATTTCTAGTATAAGCCTCATTGTCATCACCATTCATGTTATTATTAATATTGTGATCATAAGCTCTGTACTGGTGCTTATATTCCCTAAAATGACTATAAGCTTTGTTTTTAGCATAGTCATCGGTGTCCCTTTTTTTTTTTTTTTTAACTTGTTATTCTTTCCTTCTAACCCTTTACTAACATATCTATTAATATCTAACAAATGTATATGGCAATTAAGATTAAATGCAAATGTCAAGCCTGGTATAAATGAGTATATCTCCATCAGTAGTTTTTTAAAAAATGAAATCATGTATTATTTAATACATTTTTAAAAAATATTTATTAATAGTGTAATAAGTTATATTAATTATAAGTATACTTCTTTTAAGTTTCCTTTAATTATATATATTTATACTTTTATCACAGCACTATCAGCATGTTTATTTATTTATTTATTTATCTAATTAATTATTACAAATAATATTTACATTTAAAATTTTATTAGTAGTTATTTGTTCAGTATTAGGATACATTGCATTAGTTATATATATGTACAACAAGAATTATTCATCTTTCAGGTTAACATTTTTTATCTAGTATACAATATTATTAACAAATATTTCTCATTTAAATCATTTCATAGTTTGTTGTCCTAACATTGTTTAACATACTATGAGTTACACTATAAGGAATTATTTACGTGTATGTTAACAAAATGAGTTTATGATTATACTCTCCCTTTTAAGTAGGATTACCCCTACACATTGCTTTTTATTACTATTAGCGTGAGTTTTAGAATCAGACAAATGATTTTATTATCTGGTTGTTCTAATTAATGAATGGCGTTAATTGTATTGATTGCAATTAATTGTGAATATATAAGGCAGCTGCTCCTATGGTTATGTACTCTGATGAAACCCACCAGATAGATGGGTGAGAGCGCTCAGTGGATTTTTATGTGAATATTGGATGTTTATTTTACGAAGCTATTAAACGATAGTGTGTTTCAGTGAATTAGTGTCGCTTAAGTCTTTTTACTAATTTAATGTCATGTCCACAGTAACGCAAAGTACAACCGCAGGGCATGTGTGCACAAATGGGAACACAAAGAAAATATATACAAATGTCATAAAATCACAGTGTAATACAAATCATGATTTCACCATAATAGTCAATGGTATGCATGGTACACCACAACCAAGCTGCAAGAGTTGCTAAGGGTCTGTGACAGTGTTTGGCACGGCAACTAGGAATTAGTAGTCAATGCCATGCAAATGAGGCAGGTAATAGTGAATCGCAAACGTCCCACCGGACTAAGGATGTACCATACGGCGCAGCGCTACAACACTGAGGAGTGGTTTAGAGGTATACATGACACCAGCAGTGGGGTGTGCCACCGTAGCTGTAAGCACATTGGAGCAATGCAAATCCCAGCCTGGCCATTGCTAAGCAAAGTCGCAGGACAGGGATGTGGAGGTAGGTATAGCATAGTTTAGCTGAGAGCACATATGGTGCCCGAAAGCGCATGTGTACGGGGATGAAAACGTACCTGAAACCCGGTAAGCAGAAGCACGCACTGTGCACCATAGCTCAAACAGGAAGGTCAGGGGAAGAAAATAAGGAAATGCCACAGTAGGGTAATTGAAGTACAAATGAGCAATTAACACCTATTAACTCACAGCGGGCAATCGACGGCAGCTGACAAGTCTGCTCACAGAAACCTGCAAAACAGGATAGGGGAGGTGTCGGATTGCAAAGAAAAGAGAACTGTCATAGCAGAGCAAAGCAAACCTGCAATAGACCGGCCATAGAACATATTACGCAAGATAAGCCCAGGTTTAGGAAAGTACAAATGAAAGCAGGCTGCTCGATGCATGCCAGAAAATGGGAGGTGAAACATTAAGAAATGTAAAGGGAAGGGCAAGAGCTAATCCACGGCAGCCAAATGTAATTCAACACCAAAGGCACCACAATAGGAGTTCCTGTCGTAAAACACATAAAATACCCTGTAGCTACGATCGTGCATACACACCCTATGATATTATCAGTGTTCACAGCACAATAGTATAAAGTGTGAAAGCACCTCACACACACCTGTGTATTCCCAAACACTGCACCATAGGTGTAAACAGACGGGGAACTTTTACAATGTACATGTTGGGAGCTGCCATAGCTGTGATTCATCACCATGTGTTAGTGACTGAAGATGTTGTGGAGGATGATGCTGACAACCACTGCAGGCCCTGGAAGAGGAGAAGAGTGTTCAGACCAAGGATAACCTACCAGGGGCTACATGATCTGGAGATAGTATAGCATTACAGGGTGGACAGGGACATCTTACAGCAAATAGTTGGGCTGTGCCGGCCACGCCTGAGATCCAGAAACAACAGAGGGGAAACCATCCCAGTGGACACGAAGGTATGTGTAAGCTTGCAAATACTAGCCACAGGTACCTTTCAAAGGCCAACTGGAGATATAATGGGGATCTCACAGGCATCAGCATCCAGGGTACTACACCAGTTCCTGGATGCCATGTTACCACATGCCAATGAGCATATATACTTCCCCTGAACTCAGGAGGAGTTGGCCAGCAATATGCGTCTCTTCCACCATGTGGCACACTACCCGGAGATACTGGGTGCGATAGACTGCATGCACATACATATCAAGTCACCACCCAGTGAGCATGGTAGGTGCTACATAAACCGCAAGAGATACCACTCCATCAACTGCCAGGTCGTGTGCAATGCCCAGGGCATTATCATGGATGTGTGTGCTGGCAGCCCTGGAAGCCACCATGACTCCCACATCTGGCATGCCTCACAGCTGTATCAGGTATTTGTCAGGGGGGACATCCCACATGGCCACCTTGTGGGGGATGCTGGCTATGCACTGGAGCCGTGGATGATGACTCCCATCAGAAATGCACACACACCTATGCAAGAATGCCATATTGAGGCACATGCACAAACCAGAATCATCATAGAGCATGTGTTCAGGATGCTGAAATCATGGTTCCATTGCTTGGACATATCTGGTGGAGCCTTGCAGTACTCTCCAGGCACGTGTGCCCACATCTTCATAGTATGTGCCATGCTACATAATATGATCCTGCGGAAACAGCTGCAGCAGGGACATAATGGTGAAGGCCCTCACAGCCCACCACAATTGCCAAGGCCATCACAGGCACAGAGGGATTCAGACCATGAACACCCTGTGCCAGCTCCAGTAGGCAGATGAAGGCTTGCCCAATATGCCTATGCCTTGGCAAAGAGGGAACATATAGCACATACTCTGACAGTGTAGGCCCCTACAGACTGACACACCTCTCCACCTGCACACACAGTAAAATGGAAGGCACATACACACGACCACCTGTAAATTGTAATGTATAGGTGGCCTACTGTGTGAATCCTACATAGGCAGCCCTCAACCATTGCACACAGAACAGTTATTGGAACAAGGAATGTCAACACCTGAACAGTACACGCACCTATCAGCATATGTTGATACTGTATGTATAGGTTCCTAGGTACATCGGTAGGTACACGCCCAATTGTCAGAGGCCATTCATCAATCGAGGCAAACAGTGTCTGCTGTCACCACCACATCGAGTAACCAACTGACCCTCAGTGGAGCAGAGACAATTGTGGGATCCATGTGTGTAATCACTGTTCCCCACACACTCTGCATGGATTCCCTGGTGTGTTAATGAGGGGCTCCATACAATGTAATCATGGATGTAGTGGCAAAGCATGGGGTGTACCCATGACAGGTATCTGTCACCCCAGCATGCTCCACCTATGGTTGTGTGAAGGTGTAGCACCTTATAGTGTGTGGCTCACTGTGACATACATTCCCAATGCTGGAGCACATCCATTAAACATCACTTGGACATACCGATAATAGGTCTCATCCATATGTAAACTAACTGAGTTACCCATTTGATTGCAGTATGGAGTAACAGCCATAGTACAGTCCACATACAAAACGCCATAACACGTGTACAAATCCCAGATGCCCAAGTGGTAAATGCACTGACTGTCGTGCATGTTCCCGGTACCACGTCCTGCAAGGGACATTACGTAATCCCGAAGGCACGAATAATGGATAGTAGATGCAGGTCATCAGATCAGGTTTAGCACATGTTAGTGGGAATATGCGTTGCCCAGTGCTGGTAAGCATCGTTTAAACATGACTATATGGATATGCGCAAAACAGGGCTAAGCTTCTCTGAATATCGCGCAGATCACGGTCAATGATGTCCAGAACAGGTGAAACTAGCATTATTCACCCCTGTACTAATAGTGCCTGCTCTGAAGGGTAAAACAACCATTGCCAGGAGTAGAACACACAATCATGTACACAATCACCTAACACTAAGCTACCCAAGATGTACCAATGGCAGGTGTGTAATGTGACAGGTTCAGACACAAATGTGCGGAGTCCAGAAAACAGTATACACCGACATGTACACAATGAAAGGTGTATTCTCCCTCTCACTCTCTCTCTTACATATATATATATATATATATATATATATATATATATATAATAGAGATAGAAAGTGTGATAGAGAGATATATGTTGATATATACGGATTCACCTATATCTGCAAATATATAGATAGGTCAACGACATGTACACAACCATGGAGGTAGAAATAAATAGGATACTGCCAACTATGGAATGTGTCACATACCGACACGTATAATCACGAGGCTTAAAGACTGAAAGAACACAGTACCAGAACACTGGAACCACATGTAATATTATCATAATATTAAGGGACATTTAGTTATCGCTGCCGGTGTTGCGGTCCACGTAGGTACTGTGTTCAACTGTGTTTGTGATTGCTGTAGTCTGTGTATGTGTGTGTTGAGGGTGCCATGTGCATTTCCATGGGACTGTAATGTGTGTGTGTGTGTGTTTGCATCGTGTGTCTGTTAGTGCTTACTCGGATTTAGATCAGTACGGTAGGTGTGGTCATAGCTGGCCATAGGCATACGGTTACCACCTGTCCCACTTTAAGAGGGACAGCCCCTCCCTGGGCAGTTGTGTCCTGACAAAAAATATTAAAAAGGGCAAATGTCCGAGATTGTAGGACATAATTATGTCCCATATATTATGTAATAATTGCATTAAATAGTTATGCCTGTATCTACAAAACATAAATGTTACATGAAACATGATAAGTAGCTAAATTGCTACAAGAATAAGTATATATTCAGGATAAAAGTATGTTCTATCCTGTGTACTGACCATGGGTATGTGTCAGCCTGTAAACACCGATGTGTGTCCTGCAAATGTCCCACTATGGTCATTTGAAAAGGTGGCAACCCATGCCAGAGAGGCTCAGTCACTAACACAACTGCAATGAGTGCAAATATCTGTGACATGTGAAATACATGAGACAGCTGTCATTTAGTAACATTCTTTTACATATCACTGTATTTCCGGAGGTATGGAAGTATCAACCTCACCTGCATACTATATAGAAACCAATTAACAATGGCTCAATGTATAAGCCCGTAACAACCATAGTTCAGTCTACTAAGTGATAGGTCTTCAATTAGGGAAGGAGCCCACACACATATATGGAATATGTAGAAATGCAGTCCCCACAAACCTGTATATGCTATGTACACCCACCTACATCTCCCCACACCCGAAACAATTGCAATACAGACTGTAATAACATCACAAACATCCACTCACTCAATTACATCTGCAGAAGCGTTAACATACCTTGTGAGAGACACATTTGTAAAGGCGCCATGTGAAATTGTAACTGTTGTATAATGGAACAGACGGCGATGTTACAGGATTTGTTGCAATAGTCCCTTATCAGACGGTTGAGATGACAGGTACACTCACATGTAGAACCACATACTCTAGCCGTCACACACAATCCACAGGGGACATGAATTCAAAATATCCATGTTTATACAAATAGCAGTTGCAATTCCTCACAACAAAACACATACAGGCCATCTCCCCGAAGGTAGGGCAAAAGGGCAATGCCCAAGTGGAGAATTAAATTATACCCCACTGTTGTTGCGTAATTGGTGAATGGAGTAGCTGCACAGCTGATGTATATGTAATAATTTACTCAGGAACACCAATTGGCGGCAGGAAACCACATGTTACAGGTATTGATGTATATAAGGATGACTTGCTATACATTCAAACCGTATGCTCATACCATAGAACCGTTTAAACAGTAAAGGTGTAAGAGAGATATTTACGAAAATTCGGAACGCTAACAAGGTATGTAGAACACTCAGTATGTTAGTGTACGTAGAGCCTGTTTTGTATTAATTAAAAGTGTATGCAATGCATAAAGTGGGAAAAGGTATTATGTAGTGATGTCTGCTGAGCATAGTAACGCTTGTAGAAATTGTGTGTCCTAATGTGGGCCACAAGGTAAACATCACATACACCACAAGGGACGTTACATGAGGGCTTTAAACAGAACAATTCCACACCACCCGCCGTCAGTGGTAGGGTATGTCCAACAAGTACGTGCCATAGCAGGGGATAGTATATGTTGATATACTGTCACAGTAGGCATGTGTATGGGCATATAACGACAATAACATGCCTAAGGTGGTCCTGCTGTGCAAGTATGCTTTGCATTATGGGATAATGTGTAAAATATGCGTAATGTACAGTATTGTAGGTAGATATGTCAGATATTCTACACAGCACAACTGTTATATCATGCAAACAAAAGGTATTGTCTATTGGCATGTACAATACACAATAACAGGATACATATGGCTTGTAGTCATGGGACACTGTAACAGCATGATAGCTAATTGAAATGGAAGAGCTACTCAATTAACCATGCACAAAGGACATGTAATAGCTTCACAGGTACATAGTGAGGTACTATGCTGTCTGGCAAGTCTATGTGTAAGCCCAACTACAGTGTTTACACCGGCGGCACCTCTCTAGGGTAGTGTCCTGTCTGTGAACAGCAGGGCCATGTGTTACCTGCACCTCTGTACAGTACAGCCACTGCAGTGATCCCTGGTGTATCAGTGTGACCGCCTACAGAGTCACCTATGACCGGTGTGTTGGGTATGTTATAACACCCTATTGGCTGTAGTTGATGGGCACACATGAGTCTGTGGACTATAAGTAATTGTTGTTGTGTTTGGTAATGGGGGCTGCCTCTGGTGCCTACACAGAGTATGGATAGGTTCTGCAAATGTCGTACTCATACTATGTCTGGCCTGTGGTGGTGGAGATCTAGTGAGACTATGTGATGAGTGGGGTGTGTTGCAAATGTTAAACATCCCCACATGAATGTCAGGTCCAGTCTGGGTTGGTGAGAGCATTACCCCCAGCATAGCTACATATGTGCATCTCCCACAGGCTGTAGTGTCGTATGTTGGGAGGTGAGCATTGACTGTGTACATGAGACAATTGCTCTATTGCCACATGTTTGTCATATTCATCATATAGACAGGCAATAGCACTGGTGCGTGACACTTGGACATGCCTGTATATTCAACCATGTCTCACAAGATATGTGAGTTACGTGTACAACAGCTGTTGTACTGTAAGCAAGCTGGAAATGTAAGGACAGACAGTGTACTTGTAAGAAATTATTTGGAATAGGTGCTATAGTAATTAGTAGCTCATGAAGTGCTCACATGTTCTGAACAAGTGCTGAGCATGAATATGCAATACAGATAGGGTGTTGGATAATATCAACCCACTGCAACCCACAAGTTGAGACGACAGTCATATTTGGAGGCAATGCACTATTACCCTGCAGAGTATGGCCTGCAAGTCTATAAACCTTTATCAATGTAGATGTTAGCAGTACAGAAGTAGATGACAGTACAGATGATTTCACACTGCATAGCATACCTGTGACAGGTCATAGGACATCATCACCGATACCGTGTTCCAGCTACACTGAGTATACTATATGTACCTTCGTATGTCACAGGAGTGTTATGCCAGTGGCCTGTTGACAGAAGCAACACTACAAAAGGTGTCTGAGTGACATGTGCATATCACACCAATGGCAGCTACCATAAAACAGGGTTAATGTTGTGTACTCCCCCCTCATTGTAGCCCATACCACACAGACAAATGGGAGGCATCTGTGTATGTAAGGATGTGAATGTCCATGACCTAGGAGCAATAGCTGTCTCAGTGTTGTGGACAACATACAGAATGGGCTTTGTGGGTGAGGTGTGTGACATATGTGCACAATCTGACAGCTGATAATAGCATTGTCACAGCTAGGTGAATAACCCTGTACCCATTAACTACCACCTAGGCAACGGTCAACATTATGGACACTGTGTAAGGAATGGTGCTGTGCAGTTCACCTCCCTGAGTTGCTGACGTCTCCAGGCCTATTAGGTAGTCATATGAGGCACCCATGTCATGACAGGGTGCCATCCATGAGCATTGAGATCATTGGACAGGCATACTCAGCACTCGGGTGACCAATATTGGATCACATATCACCTTTAAGGGGTATTGGCCATACGTGGATGGGTGATACCAGCCTTCACAATCCTCACCTCCACTATGCAGCATGCTGGCTACCTTGCATAAAGACATGTGCTGCACTGTGATGTTGGACATGATACACATACATATCCTGATCTGAAAGACATACGTCATGGACAGCCACCTTCCTACTACAAGGATCACCACATACTGGACAGATCCCTGTGCCATACATGTTACATACTCCTGCCATACCATGCAACCCTGTCCATTAAAGCTGCACATGTCATCTCTGTCATACATGGTGTGATGACCTCATGGTAGATGTATTATTAACTGTCTGGATCATGGATCGTCCGGCTAGCCATTGTCCCATGTTTATCACATGTGCAACACAGGCAATACGTGGCAGGATGTTGAACTGCTGTACAGTGCCGTGTAGATGTATTTGGCAAAACACATGCATGTAAAGGTTTCCGTGCATATGTGTGCATTGTCACTCCATTAAGGCAGTGTATGTGTTGATATGTGACATATACACAGCATCAAGGTCTCCAGCATTACTGTGGACACATCCAGGCATGTGCTGATAGGTAAGAACACCAGTACAGGCAAACAGGCATGCCCACATCAAGACAGCATTCACATGGAGTATGAACAATGTAATGAGGTGACACACATATATGGTGATGATATCCAATGCATAACGGGTGTTACATGTGTGTGACACAAACATGGCAGACATGTCAGTGTCATGACGATTTGCAAAGATAACTGTTCAGATGTACTAGATTTAATACAAATGTATGTGCAGCTGTATCTCTGTACATCTCTGTGATACTGTGACCTGTCTCCATCATTATGTCTTCCAGATAATGCCTTGTTCATGCCTGCCAGTGTATAGCCACCTGGAGGATGATGCCCTCATCCCCTACCTCCATGAGAACTATG
>NC_056737.1:1388209193-1388334193 GCF_019279795.1 Protopterus annectens
TGTGTGTGTGTGTGTGTGTGTGTGTGTGTGTGTTTCCAGCTGCCTGGGGACAGAGTAATGCTTTTAGATGGCTCACTCCCCATACATTCCCTATCGGCATCTTTGCCTTTGCGAATTATGTCATCCACCTAGAAGTATGCTTCTGGGATTGTTGTGTTCCAGTAATCTCAGTAGCGTGTTCTGTAACTGCGTAATGCTGTAGTGTGATAAGGTAGGTAGGTGTATGTTCAACTTCCAGCCCTGTCAAGTGTGCGTGTGTGTGTGTGTGTGTGTGTGTGTGTGTGTGTGTGTGTGTGTGTGTGTGTGTGTGTTTGTGTGTGTTTCCAGCTGCCTGGGGACAGAGTAATGCTTTTAGACAGCTCACTCCCCATACATTTCCTATCGGCATCTTTGCCTTTGCGGATGAGGTCATCCACCTAGAAGTATGCCTCTGGGAGTGCTGTGTTCCAGTAATCTTAGTAGCGCATTCTGTAACTGCATAATGCTGTAGTGTGATAAGGTAGTTAGGTGTATGTCCGAATCCCAGCCCTGCCAATTGTGTGTCTGTGTGTGTGTGCTTCCAGCTGCCTGGGGACAGCGTAATGCTTATAGACGGCTCACTCCCCATACATTCCCTATTGATGTCTTTGCCTTTGCAGATGATGTCATCCACCTAGATGTATGCCTGTGGGAGTGCAGTGATGCTGGAACTCAGTAGCATGTTCCGTTACTGCATAATGCTGTAGTGTGGTAGACTAGATAGGTAGGTGCTCGATTCCAAGGCATGGCAGGTGTGTGTGTTTGGCAGTTGTACAGTATGTGTTGGTATCTGTGGGTGGCTAGCTGCGGGATGTGTTTAGTGTGTTTTGTTGCTGACCTATATAGTGCCCACAGCCCGCATATTCTGCCAAGACACTGGGTTGTCAACACATACATTCACCAATAGGTCTGGTGAGTAACTGTCAGCATCACTTCTCTTACTCTTGATATGGTCTGACCGTGTGACGCAACAAAACACACGTGCCTTGATAGTAGCAACACTACATGATGCAGGTGGCACATGTAGTTCCCTTTTCATTCCTGTCTAATGCTTTGCTGTCATGTGGTCCACTGTTGTGATATAAATGCCATATCTACATATGTGTGTACATGTATATGTGTGTATGTATATATATATATATATATATATATATATATATATATATATATATATATATATATATATATATGTCCATGTATATATGTATACAAATAATATATATGATATATGTAGATACAGAGGTGGACATAGATGTGAACATATATGTCTGGTGACATCAGCACTATTGAATGTTTGTGCCGGATGATCTGTACGTGATAACCTGAGATCTATGTATATCTGCCATGGTGTGGTGGTAATGCACATCGTCTGTAGTGTGCAGGGTCACGGGTTGTAGTCATGTAGACACCGGTTATTTTGTTGCTGGGAAGACCATGGGACATCGAATATGGTGATAGTAAGGCACCTGTTACCAGTTGTGTACTGATCTGAGTGACACTGAGCAGTGGTTATTAATTTGGAGGTTCGGTATGGGTCATATAACTATTCATTAGAAGACTATACTATGCAGATGAGGTTGACAATAGTGTATCCCATTTATCACCAGGGTCTGATGCATGTCCCTGGAGTGTATATGTGTAGTCAGCCGGGTGCAGGTCTCGAATATAGTTGACAGCATGGGTGGGGGTCAGGCATACTGTAAGTACATTGCAGAACTGTGCCTCGGGAGTGCTCCTGCCCTAGCACGCCTAAGCTAGGGGTGTGTCTATACCTGCCTGGTGACATTGGGAGGGATGACAGCAGTGATGGGGTAGTCAATGTGTACAGGATGCACAAACAGGTGTTGATCAGCACAATCAGCAGATGACATGGCCAGCCCGCACCTGAACAGTACGGTAATGTGAGCAAGCAGCATACACACAGGTTTTGTCTGCACTCTACACCACCGGTGTATACCTGCGGGGACATTTCATGACACAGTCCAACCAAATGAGAAGGCCTGCAGCAGGCAACATATACCAACATGTGCAGGAGGCTGGGGCAGTGAGGATGTGGGGTGACATAAGACTTTATAGACCCAGGGTGACTTATCAGGGGCTACATGGGCTGGGGATGGTGGAGCACTATGGGGTGGACAGAGACCTCCTACAGTGGCTTGTTGACCTGTGCCTGCCATGCCTGACACATCAAACAGGCCAAGGGAAATACATCACAGTGGATACCACAGTATGTGTTGGCCTAGGTGTACTAGCCACAGGTACCTCACACAGTAATCTGGGGATATCATGGGTATCTCACAGGCATCTGCATCCAGAGTATTGCACCAGTTCACAGACGCCATGACAACACATGCTAGTGATCACGTACATGTCCTCAACACACGTGATTAGTAGACCAGCAATATGCATCAGTTCAACCACATGGATGACTACCCTGGGGTACTAGGTGCTATAGCCTGCACACACATACACATCGAAGCACCATCCGGTGAGTGGGGTAGGGCCTACAGTCACTGCAGGGGCATACCCTCCAACAGCTAGGCCATATGTGATGGCCAGGGCATGAGATTGAATGTGTGTGCTGTCTGCCCTGGAAGCTATGATGATTCCGATATATGGCTTCTGACACAGCTGTACCACACCAATGCCATTATGGACATCCCCTACAGTCTCCTAGCGGGGAATGCTGGGTAAACACTGGTGTCGTGGCTGATGACACCCATCAGCAATGCACAAACACCTGAACACTCACACCATAACGAGGCGGATGCACAGGCAAGACATATACTTGTGCATGTGTTTGGGATGCTCAGTTCACGGTTCTGGTATCCGGACACATCCGGTGGAGCTCTGCAGTATTCACTAGCTACATACATGCAAGTTGTTATGGTATTTGCTATGCTACACAATCTCATCCTGCAGTAACAGTTGCAGCAGGAACAGCATGCGGCAGGGCCACACAGCCCAACACCACTGCCAAGGCCTGTACAGGCACAGTGTGACTTGGTGAAGGAACTACCTGAGCAGGGCACAGTCGGTGAAAGCCCGTGCACAGTATGACCTGTCCTTGGCAAAGAGGCAACACAAGGCATATGCACTGACACAGTAGGTACCCACGGATTTCCCCTCTCTGACCCGCACACAGTACAATGGATGCCAAACATGACACTACCTGTGCTCGGCCATGTATAGGAGGTGCACTGTGTGCATCCGACATAGGCAACCCTCCAGCACCATCCAGAA
The DNA here is from genome assembly GCF_019279795.1 of Protopterus annectens. Classification (NCBI taxonomy): domain Eukaryota; kingdom Metazoa; phylum Chordata; order Ceratodontiformes; family Protopteridae; genus Protopterus; species Protopterus annectens. Next base: position 1,388,212,455 of record NC_056737.1, read on the forward strand.
CACACCCAGGGTATGTCTATTGACCTAACAATTGGCAATTGTATTAGAATGTGTATTTACCCATTGCTATGGTATGTATGTGAGCATACAAGTGACTGTGGTGGCCGAATGTTAGGGCAGCAGACAGTACACATCCATAGTGGCACCAAGACCTCTGTAGCACATACGGGGGTCACAATGGTAGCCAGTAGTACACAGGGTGTCCTAACCCACTGCAGATTATGGGCTGACCATCATGTGTGTCCATACAGCTCACACATGTTCCATGCAGCTGGACAGATGTGGACCAATACAGACAAATGATATACAATGGCCTATGGATATGCCCAATGAATGACCCCAACCCCCTAAGACATACACAGACTACAGCAGGCCAGGCAGATTGATGTAGGTTGTGTAAGCTAGGATGTCCAACACCACTGTGCTGGTATTTAAAGCTAGGAACTGACGTAAACTGGTATCCCTCCAACCAGCAATTTAAGTAGGCCCACACACTGACATGGAGTACCTGGCATACCAGTACAGTAGCAGCAGATGTGTACAACTGTCTGCTGTGCCCCCGTCAAACCTACACATGTGAGAGTCATGTGCGCCACCCACTGTGCTGTGTAGGACTGTGGTTGTGGTTGGATGTCCCCCCACTCTATGCAGACATGTAGCAACTGCCAATGCCACATGACCATTAGCTACCCTGCAGACACAGCATGACACCTGTCTGTGTAGAACGGAGGGGTCAGCAACACAGTACTAACTATCTGGACATGTGACACGTGATACAGTTGACCATACTTGGCATGCTCACACACATGACGGTATGATGGTAATGTCGGTCGACAACATGCGTAACAGGCATACTGGGCATGCTCACACACTGAAACACAGGATGGCCAGGCATGCATACACCAGTGGTCCAGACATATCTGCCAGTACATTGCTATACTGTCGGATGACTGCGCTGTATGGTGTGTGTGTAGTCTATTGTCTGTACATATGCCATGGTCTACTGTTAATTCACATGAGCTATGTGCGCAGGGTACTGCTACCAACGCATGAATAGGGCGGTTCTTTGTTTGCAGACAGACCGACGCCTTTGGATACGGACTGGGTAAGGCACATTCCAGCAGGTGGGAGCAATTGTGTGTGGGTTTGCACAGTGTTAAGCACTGCTGACCTCTGGGCACAGCACCTTATACCTGTTTAGACTCCATATTTCTTTGACAGTGCACTACTGGCATACTGGTAGACAAACACGCTTACAGCCACTCGCTCACGGACATTTTCGCTTACATTTGTCACTCACGCTGGGTGTGTGCGATACCTTGTGATGCGTATTACATCGGACTACTTGACTACAGTATCGGTATGTGTAACCATTTTGCGACGGCAGGCATTCGACTGTACAGACTTGGTGGCCTGTCTAGTGACGTAATCATTATATGCGTGTTCCTCATGCAATCTGCTCCCATCTGCCTGATACATGGGAACTGATACTCTGCAATGCTGACATGTGACTATGATTTTGTTAATGCAGCTGTCCGCCGAGTCATGCTACCGCATACCTACTGTAAGTTTTCCACCTTTCAGATTGCACAACGGGAGACTGTAGAAGTGACACCTTGCCCACTTTGCTTGGGACAGGCATATCTCATGTGACAATACCAGACCTCTCCACCAATCGGGGACAGATTTCTTCAGAATCAGGGACAGGTCAAGAAAATATCAGGGACACTTTTACAAAAGTAGTGCTATTAACTTGAAACATTGACAGAATCAGAGCATATGACTTAATACACATTTTCTGAAGTAAAAGTAGTTTATAACTCTTACTTATTGTCATTAGTCATTAAGTGTAATTCACCACCTTTCCTTCAACGGTCACTAATTTTAGGAGGGATTAAGAGGGACAGAGTTAAACTTTCAGTCAAACTCAGGGACGTACCTGAAATTCAGGGACAGTTGAGAGGTATGGACAATACTCTAGCCATTGCAACTGTCCTGACTAGGGGACATTCTCATGTTGTACATGTCTGTACTGGTTGCTTGTTACAGGTCTTGTATACCTGACATGTCAATATGTTATATGTAGTAGCATAAGCAAATTTACTGCTGCTAGACTACGCTTTGATTTGTGCCGATATGTATATTTCTGTACAATGTATGGCTGTAGGTATGTTCTGCCCTGGTATGTCTAACATTTCTATAGAGCAGGTTCCACTTTGGCCATTCAGAATGGTGGCGGCACTATAGACCCTATATGTAGAGCTATCACATGTGTCAAGGCAACACATACCCACAGCCAGTAGTAAACTGATGACTTCCACGGTTTGCATACGTTAAGGTTATTCATGTAGCATTATAATTGATAATACTGTTTCCTATTACATATAGCTGTTTCTGATACAACAAATTAATTTCTGACACCACTACACACACTATATAGCCTCCATTCCCGAACTCACAGGCCATGTGCCATAACTGTAATTTTGCAGGACACAACTGCCCAGATGGGTGTGTCCCTCGTAGGTATACAGGTGTTGAACCGCTTCTATTATGCTATCATCTACCTAAGGTGGTCAGCAAATTATGCACTTTCCGTCAGTAGCAGAACTCACATACCAATGGGTGTGAATGAACACTGTATCAGAAACAATGCATAACACTCTGTGGGACACATTTAGATGATTGGTTCTATTAACCAGACACATTTACAGTCACAGAGCATATGTATTCATTCACGTTTGTCGAGGTACATGCTGTTTATGACTCATGCATGTTGTCATCTGTCATTACCTGTATTCTGCCACCTGTTCACCTAATATCACTAGTTCTGGAAGTGTTTAGTTGGACTTTGTTACATTCTGATACATAACTATGGACATCCATGCTAATTGGGTACACGGCACTGATTTGGTCTCTATGTATTCCCCCGATGGTTTACAGACTATCCGGTAGATGTGCTCTTCAGGTTTGGGAGGTGTAGGCGTATGCTATGCCCACATAGGAATATTAATGACTTCCACTGGGTGGGCCTACTACATCTCTGCCAACCAGCACCTGCACACTTAAGCCCATTATTGCATACCCATGATCCACCTACCTGGCACCCCTCTACAGCAGTCATGACAAATACTTACTGTGAGCGCAGCTGGGGTATGAGCACACCCCTACACATTGCCCACTCTCCCCGTCTCGGGACACATGTCGTACGTTTTGTCAACCCATGTATTATCACACTTGCACAACCTACTGTTCCATGTACACCTACATCCTGCTCATATTAGTGTCAGCAGACTCACATGTACCCTGAATTTTTGGGGTCCCGCAAGGGACACTGTTATCCATGTTTAAAGTGTAGACCTTGCAGATCTCTCCCACTGGTACTTTCCTACCGGTGTTTTGGACAGCGGCAGTGTATTGATCTGTATTGCCTGTCTGTATGTCTGTCCGGCCTAGCTGGGCAATGTGGGGGGTACAACGTTTATTTATTGGACCTCCCAGTCACATATGCCCAGGCTGTAAATATGTTACCCCTAATTGCTGTGAAGTAACCTATTTATGTACATGTGTATATCTACCTATGAACCTATATACACCCCAGGGGTTACCTCAGTGTCACTGCTCGACAGAGGCACAGCAAAATAATGGGCATAGTTTCTCCAAACTAAAGGGGTGGTGTAAGCCACAAAACTATGGGCTAGGCTTATAAATGCCCTCGGGCAGATAGCCTAGTATGAACCTTTGAACCTATGAACCTATGAACCTAAATCTGATGTGTGTTCCGAAAATGTCCCATCTTGGCCATTTGAAAAGGTGGCAACCCTAGTCCCCAGAATACATCCCAACCCGTACATATGACAATGTCAATGCTACCAATGGTGAGAGCATTCGCACAATAACTGGCCAGCCTCTTAACCACTCACAAAGCCAGTGACCTTTGGAGGAAAGGTGTTGAATGAGAATGACTACTTACAACAATGAAGAGTAATAGACGCATTTAACTGCAGAAAATTAGTAGTATTATGAATCTGTCAACACGTTCCAAGTTAATAGTACTACTATGGTAGAAGTGTCTGTGATTGTCCCTGAGTTTCATAGCCTTGCCCCTGTCACTATAGAAACGAGTCCCCGAGTATCACAGAGGTCCGTACACATAAGTACACCAACCAACTGTCACATCTGTTGACAGGACTATTGCATACCTGTAGTGAATTTATAACTGATGTCCAGAATAATATTCATTGTATCTATAAATGAATGAAATAGTCACATGGGAAGGGAAACACTTGGAACCCCCCCCCCCCAACCCGCATTATGTAGTGGAACCACTCCCCACCCTAAATTATGTAACGCCGACCTAATAATGTGGTCAGAGGTGCCCAAACACCTGTGTCTGTAAACACAGGTAGAATGTTAAAATCTGGACTAACTCTGTCCATGTGCTACATCTGATATTTGAACAGCACCAGGGCAGTTCTACTCACCAGTCGGCTGAGCCTAAACCCAGACCAGCACATGAACACCCTGACAATCAAACACACGTATGTGCGAGGACTATAAGCATAGGAGTTCTGAATATCCTTGGAGTGAGTAGACATGCAGCACGGGTCCAGAACAGTAGGAAACAGGGAATGTCCTAAGTGTAGTACTGCAGTTTTCCCAGCAGGAGAATGGGTTCCTGCTGTGTAAGGGAAGCGGTGAGGCATATGTCAGATTAGCTATGAACCATGGGTATATATATAAATGAGCCAGAACAACAATAGTGTAGTGGTTACAGCATCCGCCTAACATAAAGACATTCATGGTTCAAGTACGACTATAGCACATATTAATTGTGTAATGAATGCCTCTGTGCTGTAAAGCCAACATTTATACATGTAAAGGTGACCGCGTTCGTATGGGTCCATTAACCGGATTCCATCAATCAAAGTGGTACTTTCATAAGGAATAAGGCACATGTAATCCCAAAGAAGTGCCTGTAAACATATGTAACTCAGAATAAGTAGATGAAAGTGCGCCTGCGCGGGTGTACGCAACTATTAGCATAGCAAATGTATGTTGTCTTGTACAGCTGTAACTTTTATATATATATATATATATATATATATATATATATATATATATATATAGATAGAGAGATGTGTTTATAGATAAATATCCACAGACATAACAGAAATATGCAATTATATATAGGTTCATAGGTTCATAGGTTCATACTAGGCTATCTGCCCCCTAGTTTTGTGGCTTTACGCCACCCCTTTAGTATGGGGAACTATACCCATTATTTTGCTGTGCCTCTGTCGAGCAGTGACACTGAGGTAATCCCTGGGGTATATCTGCGATCTCCCATCCATTGGTATCTATATATTAATAGCCATGTATATTTAAGTCTCCTTATATATATTTATATATACACATTTATACATATATATATATATATATATATATATATATATATATATATATATATATATATATATATATATATATATATATATATATACAGATATATATATATACATATATATATATATATATATATACATATATATATATATATATATATATATATATATATATATATATATATATATATATATATATATATATATATATATATATATATATATATATACATATATATATATATATATATATATATATATATATATATATATATACATATACAAACATATACATATATATATATATATATATATATATATATATGTAAGGAACGCCGAAAGACGAAAGCAAACATAAGGGTTGTGAAGGGAATCCAGAGCAAGTAAGGAATTATAAAGTGCTCGCAGCATATGTCGGATAAAGCTGCACAAGTGTGAGTAGAGCACCGCTCTTCACACCAGAGGCAGGGTTATACCAGTGGCCATAGCATCGCTGAAGTGCTATGTCAACATTGTAAACAGATGTAATGTAGTACATGTTGCGACCACTGTCACTTGTAACCCGCAAATCATTCGTAATCCATAACACCAGGAAAGGCACATATGTGCAAATATGAATGGATGGTGAGCCTGTGAATACACGAGGCGGTACAAAATGTGTGTAGGGCCCCAACGCTCATGAGAGGGCAATGTGTAAAGGTGTGTCATGGCTGTGATATCAGGTGTATAATGGCTGTTATGCGTGGAAACTCAACATGGGTGTGCAGGAGAAACTATGGATATGCAATTATGGACACAGGAGTGCTAGGGTATGTTGCATCGGGTGCAATGGAGCGGCCCATGGAGGTCAGCTAGTAGGTAGGTGCGATTCCCAGATAGAGCATCGTTTGCATGGAGACATGCGTGAATGGACGTATCGTTGTTGGACATTGTGTGTCAGGGCTGGCAGCCCGGCGTGTAAAACCTATACGCCACCCATGAGCGGAATGGAGTTCTGCTGTGACAACCCCAAACCAGGAAAAGCAGAAAGATACAACTACATGAAGACATCAATATGTTGACGTACAGTCACAGTAACACAAACACTCATCCTATCAACAGTAATAATATGAATGTGCACAGAAACAATCACAGTAGCAGGAATAATATGCTGTGCATATGAGTAATAGGTCGAATTACACTGTATCACATCCCAGTTAGCAACGGCACCCCAGACAAGAAAAACGTGCGACATCTGTCCGCTGTATAACGTGCAATATACTGATCACAAGTTCATTGGAGTGAAGTGTCGGTGTCATAATGACTAAGGCAATAGTATGCTGTTGAAGCAGAGATAAAACCCAATACGAATGTGTAAGTGTCCATGTCTGGGAAATGTATAGGTTAACGAACACACAGATGTATATATAGATAAAAACGTATATATACATATATCTATATTAATTTATATACACATATATATTCATACAGATATATATATATATATATATATATATATATATATATATATATATATATATATATATATATATATATATATATATATACACACACACACAAACAACAGGTATTGATATATACACATGCACACAAAACAAAATATATATGTCAGTGTATTTTACAGGCCGACACATACCCACGGTCAATACAAAGGATAGAACTTTACTTATTTGCCTACATAAAAGCCTATTGTTGTAGCAGTTTAGTTGCTTATTCTGCTTCTTGTAACATTTAGGTATTTTAGATACAGAAATAATTATTTTATGCAACTATTACATAACATATGGGACATAATTATGTCCTAAAATCTCAGGACATTTGCCATTTTTAATATTTTTTGTCAGGACACAACTGTCCAAAAAGGGACTGTCCCTCGCAAAGTGGAACAGATGGTAACCCTACTGGGGACACCAGATTGTTTGGGCCAACACATAGCCACGGTCAGTGCAGGTTTAGAACATTCATTTGTTTCCTAGCTGTAAGCCTATACCTTTAGCACTTTTGTTGTTTGCCTGTTTCTTGTATGAATTACGTTTATTCTATCCTGACGTGACTGCTTTAGGCAACTGTTACATGCAGTATGGTACATTGTTATTTCCTACAATCACAGGACATTTGGCATTGTATCATTGTTGGTCAGGTCACACCTACACACACATTAAGTGTCCCTCACACAGTGGATCATGGGTTATCCTGTTTACATCAGTGCCTTCATCACCCTTATACCATGTGCCACTATGTAAATGTGTGCAATATATTCTCTCGCTTATTCGTGTCGGGACACGTGCGTCACGGGCAGGTGTTTGATCCTGGGTAGTAGATTCTGCATGACCATCTAGGGCTGGACAGTCTCGTGCACCACTACTGCACATTCCAACTTGTGTCCAAATGTCTACAGGACTGGACATCGTGTCTTCATACCCATTCTAATGTTTACACAGGTTACTTATCCCATGAGGGATATCCCAAAAATTTTTCAAGACCAATAACAAGACCGAAACCGGACATTCTTCTGGCATTACGAAAATGTGCTGGGGGTTTTACATGCAAGGGATACATAGTTTGCGATCCTGAAACTGCCTAGTGTGACACAACCTACTACATATGCGTAGTAGTCACTATGTGTAGATGTGGCTGCACCAAACTAGTAGGCCAAGTATGGCTGGATTTGGTGGACGTTCAGGTATGGGGGCAGGTTGTGTGCTGTGGAGGGGATGCTGAGTAGTCCATTATGCATCCAGGTGTGTTGCATTTGATATGGCCAGTTCCATCAGGACCAATCTGTGGGTATGTGCCAGTGACATGTCTGTACATTTGTATCACACATTTTAATATTCATATGTTTGTGGGATTGTGTTCTACAGTATGGCCTGTCTGGTTGTATTGCAGATGTGTATACATGTTTTTGTGTTTCTTTCTGCTTCACCTGCTGGTCCCTCATACACCTCCGGTTCACCTATTCTGCATACGACACAGTGTCGCCTTTGAGGATTATACCATTACCCATCCCCCCCACACACATATTCCTGACACACCATCCATCACTGCTTTGGTTGATGGCCCATGACACAGTCAAGGTAACACATTGCATACCCTACATATGTCAGGTACCTGTATGGTTGTGTGGACTACCCTGCCATGTTTGGCTTTCCACATGCTATACCTCACGCACATAGGTACATGCCCATACTTAACTTTCATGACATGGTTGGTATACCCGGGTAATACCCGTTCAACTGTGACACATCCTGACAAGTTTGGCTTGGACCGCAGATGTGCGGATTTTGGCCGACTTTTCTAATCATTGGTAGGATGCCACCTTTTCCTATGTCCAGGATGGGATATATTCCGGACACATATCTGATTGTACTGGACAACACGTACCCACAGTCAACGCTACAGATAATACTGTTCCTTTCAGCCTACATGTTGCCTTATTGTTGTAGCAGTTTATATGCTCCTTCTGTTTCATTTACATGCTTATTCTATTTCCTGTCACATTTGGTATGTGAAATACGAACATACCTATTGTATATGACTATTACATGCGTTGTGGGATATAATTCGGTCATACGGTCGCTAGATATTTACATTTATCGTGTTTTTTGTTATGGACACATCTGCCCAGCTGTGTACCCTTCCTCACAACATGGGTCAGCTGGTGACCCTGACCATTGGGCTGGACACACCTATTGGCGGCGCGCTAACATATGATGCGTTTCACTTCCACTTGGTATAACTATCTACACTGCGTTGGACTATGGGCACACGGTTTTCAATGTCATTTGTTCGCGGGATAGGGAACCGTTATTCCCTACCGTGCATTTGTGTTTGCTTCTTCATTTTGTGTTCGCAGGAACTGTCTTGCATACTTTGCATACGTTTCAGTATCAACGTACACTGACAGATGTGATTACTATTGCTTGCAAATTGTTATATGCAAGCATTTTAGGTTGCACGTTGACAGCTGACATTTCCATGCCTCCGTGCGGCACTTCGACATGCCCTATGCACTCGCGCTCCTTTCCTATGCACGTGGCTGTGGTGGCAGCGCGCCTTCATTAATATGCATTTGGCGCTACTGTGCTATCTTCACGCCGCATGGTCAGTGCAAGCCTAACGCCGGCCTTGCACTAAGCTTCCTGAATCCCAGGGTAAGTTTATTTTCACACTATGGTGAATGTGGTTTGTGCTTCCATTTTTTATTTAGCCTTTTTAATTTATCTAATGGCAGATTTGAACGTATGGCTTGTTTTAATTGGACTGATTGACTGGGGTGTTTTGGGGTATCAGTGTCTTTTTGTATGTACAGGAAGCTTAAATATGATGAGTTTAGATGACGTTTAGCCTTTCTTTCTCTCAGTCAGTGTCAGTAGCCCAACATATAGCACACAGATAGCACACAGAAGATTGTGGGTTCTATTCTCACACCACATAATTCAATGGTAGTGCAGCAATGGGGGAGGTGCTGCACTCACAAGTGTGCTGTCCATCCGATGAAACATTAAACCAGAGGTGCTGATGATAGCCAAGTGAATATAAAAGATACCATAGCACCTTTCAAGAGCAGGGGCCCATTAAACTTATTTAAATTTTATATTAAAAAACGTATTTACAATTTACATTTGTATACAAAAATTCTGTACAATATTTACAATATGTAGACTATATCCATAATTTGTTTCTACAATCAAAAACATATTTTACTTTAATTATTATCATTTATTTTCATTCATTTTCATTTATTTATCCACTGACTCCCCACTCTTTCTTCTACAACCAAAATCTTATTTTATCTAAAATAATAGCCAAATCCCATTTGCCATTATACATAATTTCTGGTACTCTTTGATTCCATAACACCCATAATATGTTAAATAATTTTTTATCAGTTTATTCTACATAAAGTTTATATTTGTTTTCAAAAAATGGATTCAGTATTATTCATACATGTCTTCTACTCCCTTTATATCCTCAAAATAATTTATGTTCCCTAAGTTCTTCCATACATTTACAACTCTTCTGCCTTTAAAAAACATGTTCGCCAGTTTCTTTTCCCCATAATAGTTACAAATGCTTTCACATTTCTTCTTTGATGGCATATTTGCTCATTTCTTTATAGACTTCAGCAGTATTGTATCTACCCTCCTACTCAATTTATCCAAGGACTTTGATACAATTTCACACTGCCTCCTCTTGTCTAAACACTCTTGTCTTAACATATCCACCTCCTCTATCAACTGGTTCACCAGTTGCCTCTCCAATAGGTAGCAATCAATCAAGTGGAAAAACTGTATTTCCTCTTTCCTTAACACCCCCACAGGAGTACCACAGGGGTCCATATTAGGACCTCTACTATTTAATATACTTATAAATGAGTTCCACCATAGGGCAGCCACAGTGATGCAGCGGTTAGCATTGTCACCTCACAGCAAAAAGTTCCCTGGTTTGATCTTTGGCTGGGGTGCCTTCTGTGCAAAGTCTGCATGTCCTCCCTATGGTCGCGTGGGTTTCCTCCGGGTGCTCCGGTTTCCTCCCACGTCCCAAAGACATGCTGTAGGTGGATTGGACACTCTAAATTGGCCCTACGTTTGAGTGCATGTGTGTGCCTTCTGTGGAAGGTTGGGCACTGGGCTGGCAACTCAACACCGTAAGAACTCCACTGCCAAACATGAGTGGACAGGTGTTCTACTGTGGTGACCCCTAAGCAGAAAAATCTGAAAGAAGAAGAAGAAGAAGATGATAAATGACTTCCACCAGTGTATTCCTAATCCAAAGCTTGTCCAATATGCAGACCACTCTATGATAATCTATTCTGCTGAAACCCTCCCCATACGATAGAAACTAACCCAAGAAGCCTTTCTATAAACCGAGAACTGGATGTTAAACAATCTAGCACTAAATGCTTCCAAATCCAAAATTATGATATTCACCACCTCAAATATACTAAAATTGACAAGAACTTTTTCTCCATAATTAGCCAAAACAAGACCCCTATATAAATCATATCCCATACAAAGCTACTAGGTGTCACTATCAACGAGCAGCTTAAATTTGACATGCATCTCCAAACAAATATAAAGAAAACCCACCAAAAACTATGCTTACTCTACTGTCACAGCCACTTCCTTACTCCCTCAACCAAACATGTCCTTTCTACCACCTACCTCATACCCTCCCTCTTGTATGGTGTCCCCCTCCTTACTAATCTCCAATCCAGTCTAAAGATTAAACTCAAGTCCTACTATAACAAAATCTCAAAGTTTGCCACTGGTGCCAAATCCTCCACTCACCACTTTAATGCCCTTTGCAAACTAAATTGGATTGAATTACCCCTTCATCCAACTTTCTTATGCACATAAACCCTTTCTCTGCCCTTTCCTTGACTACTCTCTCGAATTGCATCAACCTGATAGAACACTCAGGTCAAATAATTAAAACCTGCTTGTAGTACACAAACCTGCTCGAACTCCAGGCAGATTCATTTTGTCCTTCTCTCTATCCCGACTCTGGAATTCCCTTCCTCCACAAATTTGTACCACAAACAACCACTTCACCTTCAAAACCTTGCTCCATTCCCACCTTTCATCCCTCTGGGAATGCTCCTGCTCCCACCCCTTCTGACTCTCCCCTACTTAACCATATCCTACCCATCTCTCTTCTCTAACTTCTCATAACTCTGATCCCTCTCCTTTACTTCTCCACACCCTACCTACCTCTCGTTTTCAATTTTCACAACTCTGATCTCCACTGTCTAGTTTTCTACCTAATTTTCCACCTACATCTATGTTCTGTACTTTTTCCTTCTATACCTATATCTTCACTCTACCTATTAGTCATTAATTTCCCTCTTCTCTGTTTCTTGTTTCTTTTGTAATCTGACTTGAGAAGTTCACTTGTGTAGACATATAGACAGTACCTTTGATCCCCCTGTAAAAGCATTTTATACTATTATTTTTTTTTGTTAGTACAGCTCTTATTTCATTGTATACTACAAATTTTACAAATTTTATATACTTTGTAACATTTTGTTGGTGTGCTTGCCTAATTATTTTATCATTTGTTTACTCTTGTTGGAGCTTTTCTTCCCAGGACTCCATTGAAAACAGGCTACTTCGGCCCAATGGACTTTCCTGGTAAACAAACTGTGAAATAAATATATACAATAAATAAATAAGATAACCTCATTAAAAACCATGACACTATCATTTCTTTACATATTTTTCCCTCTCTCTTAAGGCTTTAATCAATTCATTATTTAAATTATTTAAGGGGTACACATAGTAATATTTACACATTATATTATGGAAAATAAAAATAGAAAAGCTAGAGAATGAAAGAAGAATATCATACAAAAACATAATTTTCTCCTGATATGCTTTAAATTTTTCAATTATATACTTTTTTCTCTTTTAAACCTTTTTAACTAGTCCCATTCCCTTTCATGTTTCTAATACATTATTTTTGTTTATAATTTGCCTTGCTTTTCTTTCAACCACTTAAGCACTTTATATAAGTATAATAAAGCTGCATATACCACAAGATTTAACAATCCCAAACCTCCTCTCTTAAAAGACAAATATGTTAATTATCTCTTTCTCAAAACAATAAGGTATATAGGCCAATTTCCCTAACAAAACATAGGGCTGGATTCACGAAGGCTTGCACGGAGTCTAAGACTAGAGAAAGACTCCATGCAGCCAACATGTCTGCCGAGCGATCCAGGAACAGCCGGCAGGGGCGTGCAAGAGAGCTCCTAAAATGACTCTTACACGGACAGGGTTAGGTTATGCAAATTACCTCATTTGCTGCTGAAAGCTATGCAAATGAGGTAAATTTGCGATCCAGGAAACACTAACCTGTCCAAGTAAGAGTAGTGTTATTTGCAGAAATGTACTCAGTTGTCAACTGAGTACTGTTCTGCAAATAGCAAAACGGAGCCGTGACAGCTCCAAATAAAGGATGCATGCAGTTGAGGAAGCATGCCAATGGCCAAATATATGGCCATTGGCATTATTTTCCATTGCAAAATAAAAAAAAAAATTTTTTTTTACCCCGATCTCTGATGTTTAAGCGTAGCTCAGCGCCGCACAAACGTGCTGTGCTCTAAATACCAGAAAACCAAAAAATAAAAGCCACAAATAGGGATTTTATTAAAAATATTAATTTTCCATGCAAGTGAATGGCAGGTTGAAGACAACATGGCTACTGAGTAGAGGATGCTAAGGGGGGAAGCCCAGTCTGAGAGATGTAACCAAGCATTAGTAGGCAATCCTATGCAAATGAGGACAAGGATAGTGAATCCCAATATTTCCTGCTATGTGAACCATGTCTCTAGAGTGTAAGAGTAGGAAAAGGGGAGTAACAGAGTAGGATATGGGTAACATCATGAGAGGGTATGCAAGAAAAAGACTGTAAGCTTATTGGAGCAGAGTGGCATGTGGTTGATGTGAGTTACTCAGGACTAAAAGAGGTGTGTCTACAGTTGTCTAAACTGAAATCAAGAAACTGAAGGTGTATGCCATGGCTATCACTAAAGTTTCTTGCAAAGCTGCTTACACTGTGTGCGCATGTGCGCACGTGTAAACCCGTCTAAGCCTGTGTGTGTGGGTGTGCACCAGTGTAAGCCTGTGTAAGGCCGTCTAAGCTAGTATACACGAATGTGCACCTGCCTCAGCCTGTGTAAGCCTGTGTAAGCCTGTGTGCACGCGTGTGAGTGTGTTTGCGCTTGTTTGCGTGGCACTGCCCCCTATGGTAACAGAAATGGGAAAAGGAAGGAAAGGAAGTAGTAGGAAGTTAACCAAGGAGAACTAGCAGAGCTGCCAGGTGAAATCAATCAGAATCAGCCAATTACACAGGAAGTACACTAGCCCAGCCCAGCCCAGCACCTAAAACTCTGCAAACAACATTCCCCCATGTTTTTCTCAGAAACACTGCAACACTGCAGTCAACAAAGAGAAGTGAAAATTTAAAAAGCTGAAACTGAGACATAAAAATGTTGGGGGCTGCCATTGCTGTTATAAGGCAATGTGGGCAAGATGCTGAGGGTGGTGCCATTGTGAATGCTGCCGAGCAACCCACAGTGAGGAGACGGAGAAGACTGTACAGACCCAGGGTAACCTACCAGGGGCTACATGCACTTGAGATAGTGGAGTGCTATAGAGTGGACAGAGAGCTCCTGCAGCAAATTGTTGAGCTGTGCAGGCCATGCCAGACACACAGAACCAATAGAGGGGAATCCATCCCAGTGGAAACCAAGGTATGTGTTGGCCTAAGAATACTAGCAACAGGTACCTTCCAGAGACCAACTGGTGATATGATGGGGATTTCACAGGCATCAGCAACAAGGGTACTGCACCAGTTCCTGAATGCCATGTCAGCACATGTTGGTGAGCATGTATATTTCCCCAATTCCCGTGAGGTATTGGCCAGCAATATGCGTCTCTTCCAGGAAATAGCGGAATACCCTGAGGTAGTGGGTGCAATTGACTGCATGCACATACACATCAAAGCACCAGCTGGTGAGTGGGGTAGGGCCTACATAAACCGCAAGGGCTTCCACTCCATCAACTGCCAGGTCGTGTGTGATGCCCAGGGCATAATACTGAACGTGTGTGCTGGCTGCCCTGGAAGCTACCATGATTCCCATATCTGGCATCTGTTGCAGCTGTACCAGACATTTGCAAATGGGGACATCCCTGACCGTCACCTAGTGGGGGATGCTGGATACGCACTGCAGCCATGGCTGATGACACCCATCAGAAATGCACACACACCTGAACAAGAACTCCATAATGAGGTACACGCACAAACACAAAATGTAATTGAGCGTGTGTTTGGGATGCTCAAGTCATGGTTCCAGTGCCTGGACACATCTGGTGGAGCCTTGCAGTACTCACCAACTACATGTACCCAAATTGTTATGGTATGTGCCATGCTACACAATATGATCCTGCAAAAACAGCTGCAGCAGGAACAGCATGGGGCAGGGCCAAACAGCCCCCCACCATTGCCAAGGCCTGCACAAGCACAGCATGACTCAGAGGAGGAACAACCTGAGCCTACCCCAGTAGGCAGAAGGAGGCGTACCCAGTATGCCTTGTCCTTGGCAAAGAGGCAACGTGTAGCACATACACTGGCACAGTAGGAACCCTGGAAATGATACCTCTCACTGACTCACACATAAAATAAAAGGGATGCCTAACTTGACACTACCTGTTTCCAAACATGTATAGGGAGTGTAGTATGTGCATCTGACATAGGCAGTCCTGCAGCACCACCTGAGGCATGATTGCCATGTTTTAAGCAATATAAAGCTGTGCTAAGCAGCTTATACCAATATCTAGTATATGTAAACAAAATTGCTCATGCAATGTTGGCCAAAGTTGAGTAAAGTCAGTTAAACATGCTCATATCTGCTTTACTGTACCTTAAGCAGTCTGGTCTGGCCAGCATGAAAATAAAAAGCAGTGACTGGGCTTGAACCCAGGATATTGTGCACTATAGTCACAGTACTGAACCACTAAGCCATGATAGCATTACAGTGGTACAGACACAGGAGGACAATTGTACACTAATGCAAACACAAAGCAATGCTGTATCATGCCCCTAATGAGGCAAATGGGTAACCTCACCCACATGCCTATGCAGACAGAGAACATCAGGCCAGGTGTTTTGATGTGGGCTGTGTAGGCTATGAAGTCGCAAGCTAATATATGTTGCAATGGACACTAAGACCTGTACTACACTAGTATGCCTCAAGCCAGTAAGATAGTGAACAGTACAGACTGTAATGGTGTCCTGTACATAGCAGTGCAGGCACAGCAAATGTGTATAAGTGTCAGGTGAAACCCACATCCTATGTACACCCACAGTAACAATCCGGTGTACACATGGTTAGAAATGTACAAAGAATAGCTGTCCCCCCTGTATGTAGAAATGTCGATAGGTCTATGAAAAGTGTCTCATGGAAGCCCTGCAGGCACAGAATGATCCCTGTTGATCTATGACACAAAGGTGAGCCCTGCTGTAAAAATACACCTTGATTTACCATACACATATGGTATAAATGTGTATACTGTGCATCCTCACACACTCCAACAAATGTAGTGGATTTCATTCTGCATCACACTGAAAAGTCATACTGGGCATGCTCACACACTTAAACAAATGAAGCAAATGTCAGACAGGAAGATACTGAAAGGTCATACTGGGCATGCCCACACACTTAGGCTAAATACAGATGTGATGATAAGGGATCTATGGACAAATGTGGATAGTCATCTCTACTTCCAGAAACACATTCACAAAGTGGTATGAAAATCATGCGATGTGTACACACAAACTGCCAAGGTCTGTGCATGTAGGTCAAAAGAGGTTGCCACTACTCAGCAGTCATCAGACCAGTCAGACACTGCCACAACACACTTGCGAGGAATCTGACTAGGCACATTCAGCAACTAGAAAGTACAATGAAGAACCTTAACAAGAGGATTACTGGTCTCAAATAGTTGCCCAATGCAACAAGAATGAATGTAACCCAAGCTGTACTCAGTTGCATACTGTCTACGCAGGAGATCTCCACCCAACAGACAGGTCCATGTCATGGTTACACTCAGATCTGTTCTGAGTTATAGCTCAATGGCACTAAATGTACAGAGCCAACTGATATTGGCAACATCCTGGCAGATAGGATCAGTGTTAACTTTACCCCTCTCACCCATGAAAGAGCACATGTCTATAATGGAAGACTGCAAAGTTGCAGACATCACGGCTGCACAGGTAAAAAACACTCTCCGAAGACAGTATCACAGCAGCCATAGGACTAGATAACTTCCCAGGCTGTGAAGTATCTACTTCCCTGAAGTAAACATTAACATGGAAGTTCTGTGGCTACTGACGTTTCCAGAGGACTTCAAACTAGGAGCCATCATTGTAAACACTAAAGATGTGGGCATCCTACAAAAGTGCCTCACTGAGACAGATGGCTGTTGTCCAAGCCATGGGCTGTAGCTCAATGCCAAAAGGTGCATTATCATCACCTTTGTTAAAATCTCTGTAGCCAAGAACTGCAACATAGGTGGTAGTACACCTCACACTTTAAGTGTGACAAGAGACCCTGGGTCACAGATGGACAGTGGATACAACTGTGATAAGCACATTCCCACAGTAGTCAGGAAACCCTCTCATGTGGCACACCTCATCACAAAATGTGTCTCATGCAGAAGAAAAGAGGACATTGTTCCCCTCTACTCACCACTTACTAGAACTATAAAAGAGTACAACACCAGTGTTGCTATGTACCTCACAAGACAACTACAACAACTGGAAAGCCAGCAGCAATACCTCACAAAGAGCATTAGTGGCCTGAAATACTTGCCATACACAAACCATCGCAAAATACTCCATCCGTACTCCCTTGCATATCGCCTACTCAGAGGGGTTCACTGTGTAACATCCAAAGCTATGTCAAACATGCAGCTGTTGGATATGAT
The DNA here is from genome assembly GCF_019279795.1 of Protopterus annectens. Classification (NCBI taxonomy): domain Eukaryota; kingdom Metazoa; phylum Chordata; order Ceratodontiformes; family Protopteridae; genus Protopterus; species Protopterus annectens. Next base: position 1,388,230,351 of record NC_056737.1, read on the forward strand.
CCACATAAAACACTCACAATCACCCTGACCTTTGGACCCAAGACCACAAGTGAAATACAAAAGAAAGTGGTGTAGCCATTTACCTTATGAATATCCACACCTCCAGGTTACTGCCACAGCATGAGATCTTGGAGACCGTGCAAGTGCAACTAACATTGGGCAAAGCTGCTCATCAGATTGTAGCTTGCTACAGATCCTGTACCTTGTCTCAGGAACCTCACTCAGTAGTCTGGAGAACAATGGCAAATATAAAGGTCCTATCAAACACCATTATATGAGGAGATTACAACTACCCAAACAATGAGTGGGTGAAATACTCGTATACAGCATCCTTTGCCCAATGTGTCCTAGAGTTAAGAAACTCTAACACCCTGGAACAGCTGGTCAGAATGCCCACTAGAGGTGACAACATACTGGACATGATCATCACCAACATGGGGTACCAGTGTTCCATGACAGAGATAAACCCCTCGCTGGTAATATCACATCATTAAGTAATCACACTGGACATCCACATCCCGCCCCCACACCCAGTCAATGAAACCACTGTGAAGACATTTTCAAAAGCAAACTGCACACTTCCCAAGACCAAAGTGGAAAGTTCCAAAGCCCTCTTGCTATAGGATAATGGTATACAATCTGCAAAATCATTTACAAGTGCATCCTATGAGCATCTACAGGGATGCATGGATCGAGACATCACAAATAAAACCAAGATGCATCCATCCAAAAATAAGAAAACAATCTGGTGGTCAATGCCCATAAATAAGCTAGACAACAGAAGGAGGAAACTAACACCTGATAGAGCCAACTTCACTAAAGGAAAGGCATCACTGATCATTATTAGGATGAAACAATGATCGCTCATAAAAGAACACAAGCACAGTTTCTAAAGACAAATTGCCAAGGAATGTAAGAATAACAACCACAAAGCCTTCTGTAGCTATATCAGACATGTAGGTGTCAACTTCCAAATATGCTGTCAGCCACTGAAAAAAGTAATGACATACACCAAACCAACTTTCATTGCCCACACCCAGGGGGACAAGTGCAGTGTAAACTCCACCCCATCACCCCCAAAAGGGCCTGTGCCTATAACAGAAGGATGCAGAGACACAGACGTCATGGACATGTAGGTAAAGACAGCCCTCACCAAAGCTAAGAACATAGGATCAATGTGACTGTAAGTTGTCCCAGGCTGCGTCTTACACTAGGCCCACAAGGAACTACACCCTCACCTACATTCACTGTCCAGACTCAAGCATATCACAGGCTATGTACCCAGAGAATGGCATACACTAACAGTCATCCAGCTCCACAAAGGGTGTGACAAAACAGAACCTGGAAGCCATTGCCCAACATGTGTACTCAGCCTGGTCTACAGAGCTACTGAGCAAATCGTCATGGAACCCATACACTGAGTCATTGGCGATCTCCAGACACTGGACTCTACACAACTTTGCCTTGTTAAAGGCATAGCCTGGCTCCCAAACCTAGCTGACTTATTTAAAACAGTTACCATGAACATAGATGGAGGTGAAAGTAGTCCACACAGCCCACCTGGACCTCACTAGGGCTTACCACAACATTCCCCACTCCGTCATCATGGACAAGTGTACCAGCTTGAACATGAACAGCTATGTCGCAGGATGGGTGGCCAAGTGGCTCACAGATCAAACACACATGTTCATAGTTGCGGGTGCCATGTCCAACTCTAAGCCAGTCACAAATGGCATCACACAGGTCTTGGTCCTGGGACCCCCACCTGTTCAGTTGATACTGCTCAGAGGTACAGGCAAGCACAGTAGCTGTAAGGCTGAACAGATTTGCAGATGACTGGAAACTGCGGTCCACAACTGTCTGTACAGCTGACACAGACATCCTCCAGAAGTGTCTTACAGAGACAGATACCAGGTGTCAAAACAATGCCCTCAAGCTGAATGGCAAAGAATGCATAGTCATCCCCTTTGGGTAATACAAAGTGCACAAAAAGTACCACATAGGTGGTAATCCAACATGTACGGAGTAAGTAATTATGGCCCTGGGGACACAGGTAGATAGTAAACCTACCTTTGATGATCACATGGCCAAAGTGTTTAAACAGTCCTTCAATGTAGGCCATCTAATGTCACCTAATGTAACACACTTCGTATAGTCTGATGATGTCACCATCCTACAAATATACCTGTGGAAAAGAAAGCTCACAGTAATATGTATAGCTCGCCTTGTTAATGCGTACTCTTCTACTATCATGAAGTAGATAGGTAGGGGTTTGAATCCTGCACTGGGCAACTGTGTGTTTGTGTGTGTTCCCTTTGGGAAGGAACAACCTTTCAGGAGAGTAGTGAAACACCTCAAAAGTGGTAATCTAACCTTTGTCAACTCTGATGATGTCAGCATCCTACAAATATACCTGTGGAAAATAATACCCTCAGTAATCCGTATAGCGAGTTGGGATAATGCGTACTCCTCTAGTATCATGAAGTAGTTAGGTAGGGGTTTGAATCCTGCACTGGGCAACTGTGTGTTTGTGTGTGTTCCCCTTGGGAAGGAACAACCTTTTAGGAGAGTAGTGAAACACCTCAAAAGTGGTAATCTAACCTTTGTCAACTCTGATGATGTCAGCATCTTACAAATATACCTGTGGAAAACAAAAACTGACAGTAATGTGCATAGCGCATTGTGTTAATGCGTACTCCTCTAGTATTATGAAGTAGTTAGGTAGGGGTATGAATCCTGCACTTGGTGGGTGTGTGTGCTGTATGTGAGTGACACTGTTGGTCAATGTGTGGTGGGTTTTGCTTTTACCACTGTATGACATATCAGTATGCATTGCACATGTGAGCTAGCTGTGTGTCAAATACATATCTGTACATGTTACCTCAATGATTGCATGTGTGGGAACCCTGCTTTCTCCAAGAACACAGCTGTCATCCTTGCCAGACTGTGCTGCTGCTTCCCAGACCTTAGGTCACATCTGTATGCTTGTGACAAGTCCAGCCACTGCAGTGATCCCTGGCCTAGGTCATCTGTGCCACACAAAGTCATTATGATTCCTATTGGAATGTGTGCGTGAGGGTCTATGGCTGAGGTATATGTCAGACCTGTTCAAACGCAGCAAAGTCTGTCCATGATGACTATTCATAGGTGTAGAACAAACTGTGGATATGCATGCAGACCCCTCATTGCTTATGTGAACCACCAAGGGATTCCAAAATACCTTTGGAAATGTGATTAACAAAGGAGAGATGACATAACACTTGGTTGTATGTACACATCGGTACCTGTTCATCATGCTGGTGGCTACTACCTATGGGGTACTGTGGGGATAATATGTTCCTTAAAGGTGGATGACTATGCTTAGTTTGGCTTATAGCTTTACAGCATGGGTTTGAAAACAGGCATCTGTCAGTATGATACCCTTGTGGAGTATGTGTGTGTCATCTGGAGAATTCATTATAGGCCACAGTATGCATTACCAGACATGGACGGACATATCCCTACTGTGATTGCTTGTACCTAAGAGAGCTATATGGCAAACAGGAGTGGTCTCAGTAATGGGTGCAGGTGAATACCAGTGGTTACTGGCATTGTATAGTACCTGAATGATCCAACTGTTGCTGTGTGTCCTACATCTGTGTGTCAGTTGTCAAGACATCATCTTAAGATTGGTTATGGTCAGGCTGTTGAAGTGATGTATACCACCAGAATGCAAAACAATGACAGATAGTAACAGTATCACCCACAGCACAGTGTCAAGCCATGTCATACACACATGTGTAGTCAGGTTCCGGAATGTGTGCAGTACAATGCATACTGGCCACCAATAGAAACTATGGAGTTTTACTGCATAATACAGAGCATGTCACCCTGGCCATGTGTCCACTATGCACATACATGCAGACAGTGCACCTCCACCATGTTCACAATTGTACACCTGCAAATCTGTGCTACACACATCCCACACATACTTTCCACTCTCTTAACACATGCTGCCAATACTGCACACCTCAGCCAAGTGGCACGTGGCCGGATAATACACAATTTATTTTTATTTTATTTATTTTACATTTGTTGACCGGGCTAGTCTAGCTGGAATTATTTCCATTTTCAGTAGAGGCCCGGGGAGAAAAGCTCCAGAAGATATACAAAAAACATACATTTGAAGTAATATACAAGATGGAACCAACACTGGTATAAACAACACTACAATGACAATCATAACTTTAATGCATCATGCCTGCTCAGCTACACCTTCAAGCATGTCATTACACTCTATAGCTGACAACATGCTAACATTGCTATACTGCTATATAGACACCCTGTGCATCAGCACCATGGTAGCCTTTTCCTGCATCGATGTTACAGATGACAGGAGGCGGCACAGGTTTCATCATATGCACAGGGTGTGTTGTTGGTTCGCCAGAGGCCTACAGTGAGCCATCCAATTGACATGTATGTGTGTGTGTGTGTGTGTGTGTGTGTGTGTGTGTGTGTGTGTGTGTGTGTGTGTGTGAGGCAAGAATACTGGAATGGGCCAATGTTGTTGTAATGTGTGTGGGTATGTGTTATCCCTAGATGTCTCCAGTATGTGCATGTGTCTGCATGCACACAGTACCACCATGTGGCTGCCATATATGGGTATTTGTGGGACAGCCACAGACTGTACCTGTGAGTCTTTACAGATCACCATCTCTGGCCATGGATACAGTACCTGTGCCTGGCAGGGGTGCTACTGACACTATCGGGCACTAAGCCAGACTGAGTACTATCCCCAGAGGTGGATGGATGTACACTGGACACAGGTCCCTGCTGGGACTGTCCAGAGCCATGTGCACATGGTCTTCTAGGACATTCTATGGACAGCCCACCCCCAACATTGCTGGGGAGATGGTACTGGCAGTACGGGAGCGGCTGTGGCCTGAGGGACATCCATGGTGACTGCCAGCTGCTGACGTTGCTGGCATATGTCCACGTCGACGTCTCAACTATCCCGCACTGTCCTGACACATGGACATGACATTGCAGAGGATGTCTAATGTCTCTCCCCAACGTCTATCAGTGACCTCGGTGTAATGTCGGATGGCACCTGCTAGGTCACAGATACTGTCAATGACAGTGGTGTTATGGGCCTTCTGTGCCCTTAGTCCCTGTCTGGTGTACCGTTCCATACGTGCCTGTGCCTCCATGACAGCCTGGAACATGCGTGACATTGTCAGACCTGTGGCACATCTGCCAGTGGTGTGATGAGCAGCAGTGCTCCTACGAGAACCCCTGGACATCTGCCTATGTGGTACCCTTCAAGACATCTGGGTATGGCTGCTGTGTTGGGATGCATGTGCCATGGATACCGCACTGTCCTGGCCAATACCAACAGTATGCTGTCCCTCAGCTATGGGCATTGGTGATGTATGTATCAGCAGTATGACTGTATGCATGGATGGGGTGGACAGCTGTGTACTGTCGATTGGTGGCCCAACGACAGACCCTGGCAAACACGCTTGTGCCTCAACACACCTATCTTCATTATCACTATGTGGCTCAGTGACATCAGTTTCCCTGCTGCAGTGAACCAGCCCTAACACAGCACCTGTGGGAGGGAGACAGGAAACACACTTTATGACCTGTACATGATGTCAGCACACATGCACACATGCACACAAGCACACATGAACACATACACACATGCACACATGAACACATGCACACATGCACACATGTACACATGAACACATGAACACATGCACACATGCAGACATGCACACATGGACACATGCACACAAATACACTCCTCACTACAGCAGATACCCACACACACCACCAGCAATCCAAAACATATGTAATAGTGGTTGAAGGTGGGTTACAGTATCACAAGGCAAACAGTCATATCACACACGTCAGCATGCAGAAAGTCTGTTGCTCAAGACCATGCAGTGCGAGTGTAGGCAGCCCGTGTTAATAACAGTATACATGGCTTTGATGCATGTGTGTTGTTGTTCAGTGATTGGCTCACAGCCACTTGTTACATGGGTTTGTAAGGTGCCCAATAGGGAGCATTGACTAACATGAATGTGTTATATGTTGAAGAGTGTCGCACAGCCCAATGATAGGCCTCTACCCCTCAGGTATATTATGTGTGCTGTGCGGATGACATGTGGAATACTGAAGTGTGACCTTACAGCAGGTGTCTGGATACACTATGTGTAGCATGTTAAGGTGTACTGCATATGACAAAGTTGTGTATGTTGTGTACATGTGTATCAACTATGCCTATCCAATGTCCAGTACAGTGTTGCCACAATTGTGTGTGATGCTCTGTGTATTGCATGTGATTGAGGCAACTACTGTCATTACTGAGATGTGCATAGTCTCGCTGCAAACATGCACAGCATGCATTATGCGTAGGTGTGTTACATGTACATGGCCTACACCTCAACTATGACATGCACATTTTATTAGCAATATTAAAATTATAACACACTCACCAGCATCAACTTGCTGCCTTGCTGTCACACCAGAGGGTCCTACAAGAATATGAGACAGTTTGTCAGTGGCCACAACTGTGCCATTGCTACTGTGAGTTTGCTAAACTACAGTAGTACAACAGTCGACAGTCACAGGCGTACAGATTAAATTCCAAATATCAGTACTGCACAACACTATGCAGCACAACTGCTGAACACACAGTACACATGTCACATATGCATAATCTAACAATACAGGTAACAATAGTCTACAAATCGGTCATGTTACCTGCATGCTCCATGTCAACATGCAGGGTGGCTCCGGCCTCCATGATGACACATGTAAGTTGCTGTTCCTGTGGTTGGCCAGGAGCCACCACGCTTAGGAGCAGCTCCTCCACTCTGGTGAGGGGGGGATGAATGGCAACCCCACCACCTGTGGCAAGCTGTTGTCAATAGATATCAAACACATGCCGCCGGACATGTCTAATTAAATCACTGCAGTGATGGCGTACCTGCTCATATGTCCGGTTATGCATGCCTATGTCATTTACCCAATGAACGAGATCATGCCACAGTGCAGTCTGCTCATGCTGGTCCTGGCTGGTTCTAGAGAACAGCAGGGTATAGTTCTGCACCAGGCTGTTCTGTATTTTGGCTTCCTCTGCAGCTGTATAACACGGGTTTCTTTGGTGGGACATACCCCTGGAAGACAATTAAACAAGATGTGTGAGCAAGTCATGTGGCACACTTAACATCCTAAAGTACAGATATCAATTACTTGCCATATGTCACATCCGATTGGTTGTCAGAGGATACACATGTTCAATACCACATATTAGTGCTCAGGCCACAACTGGCTGACAGTGCCTGCCACACTCTATATATCAAACCATGTTCTGCACAGCAGCAAAGAGAAGCCAGTATGTAAGACTATACACCAGTACATGGCACACTGTATGTGACACAATGCACCACCTAGCTACAGGAGGTATATATCAAGGTAATGCATAAAGAAAGATGTCATCCATTGCAATGAATGTAAAGTACAGTTACAGTATTACCAGTATACCACAGTAGTTTTTGATGTCAAACCCCTGCCTAACATATGCGCACAGTTGTTAATATAGGTGGCATACTGATGTACTAGACTATACATGTTACTAGATACACACGTATACCCTGTAACACAGATATGATTGAGGGCATGGTACAGGCATAATTACACACACATCAGACATACATACAACACACAAATGTATGCCAACCCAGATGAGCTTTACCTGTGTACCATACAGTACTGTGTGTCACTACTTACAAAACCTTATGCCTGAGGTATGTAATCTGTGAGGACTACAGGGAACACACAAAACTGTGTTTCCAGGCAATGTGAACATACACCATACTGTACTGTTTAGGCCTACAACTTCAAGTAGTACTACAGTTCATATGGGAGTTGGATTCACCAGCAGTACCACTCATTAAGCATACATGTATTGCTTGAGCCTACAATGGGACACCACAGTCGACAACAAGGGACTACATCACATCATATGCCATACTACTTTTTCTGCCTAGCAATAGCATACACATCTTTTGCTGGGATCACAGCTAGGACACAAACTACCATGACAGATACAATTTCACACTACGCTATCACACCTTTACAGACCTCGCACACATTCACCAACACATTCACCATCACACTCAGTCAACCTCACATAGCCATTATTGCACTAAGTACATGTGTGTGTGCATCGTGTCATGGGTAGGTAATACGCTATTGGCCCTAGGGCCTACAGCTACCTAGCCATATGCTACCCTGGCCTTTGACACACATGTAATTTAATTTCACTTGCCCCTGTCAACCAGAGCCACAGAGGTGATTCCCAGGTGTATTTTCTATCTCCCAAACAATCATCAGGAGTATTTATGACAACTGCTTATGAGGAGCTTTGTTTGCTATTGATAGGTGGTTTGTTCCAGAGTATGGCATGTCTCTGAGTTAGGACTCTATCCCTCCAGCATGTGCTGTTTAATGAGCTGACAAGGTTTAGGGCCCTAGAGGGTGTATCTGGAAGGGATTGTAATATGTTAAAGTGGAGGATGTCCAACAGCTATGGGTGTGACATAGCTCTGTATGTTAGGCAGAGGTCACCTCAGGGTAGGCGGTATACAACAGAGTGTAGCTGTAGTTTTGTGAGTCGGTCTGCATAGGGCATCTGTTTGAGGCCGGTATTTCTCTTTGTGAGGTATGACTGTGGCCTTTCCAGTTGCTGTAGTTGTCATGTGATGTACATACCACATGAGGCATTGTACTCTCTAATGGGTTTTAAGTGTGATGAGTAGAGGGGAACACTGACCTATATTTCCCTAGATGACACACCTTTTGTTATGACGTGTACCACATAGACAGAGCACATGACTAGTGTGGCACTGTGATTATCAAAGGGGAGGCTACTGTCCACCTGTGTCCTATGTTCCCTTATCACACCTTTGGTGTTAGGTAGACTACCACCTATGTGGTAGTTAATGGGTACAGTGCTCTGGCAAGAAGGGATGGCACTGCAGTGTCAACAGTGACCTTCAGTCCATACCTTGTTCGCCAGGCACCTGTTGCAGTAGGTATGCCCCATGTCTCTCTCCCTCTCTCTCTCTCTCTATAGATATATATATATATATATATATATATATATATATATATATATATATATATATATATATATATATATATATATATATATATATATATATATATCATCATCATCATCATCTTTCGGCTTTTCCCGTTAAGGGTCGCCACAGCAGATCATCTCTTTCTATTTCTTCCTATCCTCTGCATCTTGCTCTGTCACACCAACCACCTGCATACACATATACATACACACACACATATAAACATCCATTGCTGTACAGATATATGCACATACAGGCACATATACAGTCCACTATTCATGGTGGGAATATCAATTATGCGACAGTTGTGAGATATACAGTTATGTAATAATATTGCAGTGTTGTGCAGAGTGCATTGAAGGTGTCCTCAGCCCATGTAGCTTTAGCAGGCCTCACTGGTTGCAACACTGCAAAACTGACAGAGCATACCCACAGCGTTTAACCACCACACGTCATATACCAGCACTGCAAGGTGATTTCTTTGCCACACACTACAACCTACATAGAAATATGCACATAACAACCTTCAAAAATGTATATATATATGTACACCCTTCACAAACAGTTGCAGTATGTCCCTTGCCCTATGCACATGTACAGATACATATAGATACATACTGCTGCCACATATGGATGATTCACAGTTTGTAGAGTACTCTTCAAAAACGTCTACTACATGCCGGCAAATACATACGTGTTACATACCTTTCCTTTGTATTTCTCTGTTCCGTCTGTTTTTAAAGGAAATAATGTTTTGTTTTTAAATTTTTTTTTTTTGGTTTGTGTTTTCTCTGTCTGTTGCTGTTGCTCTTTCTTTTTCTGTGTCTCTCTGTTTTTGTCTCTTTGTCTGTGTCTGTGTCTCTGTCTCTGCCTCTGTCTCTCCCTCTCTCTCTCTCTCTCTTGCTGCAATGAGATTATTGTATGTGTGGACAGCAAGTACAGCCTGCTTTTAGAGGTATCTGCACATGTGCATGTGATGGTCTCTGCACCAGTTGGTGCCCACCATTTACTAATTGCATGCAGCCTGCTGTGTGGTAATTGCAGTACTCACTGTCATAGCAGCCCACAGCTATAAAATGCTAAGTTAGGTAGGCATAGCCCTTTCAGCTTTCCAAAGTGGGGCCCATGCTTGTTTGCTGTGGACACCGTTGTGTCAGTCAGAAGGTTGGTATACTTCTTATATCTGAAGCTAGGGTTGTAGCCAGTGATTTGCATGTTGTACTCAAACCTGAATGTTGCTGCTTCTAGTACACACTTGTCAGTGTAGAATTTTACTCACCTCTCCAAATGCTTACACAAGATACATGGGAGTATGCACATTATTTTCTAATTAGACAATTAACTGCCATACTAGAGTAGATATTGCAATGTATTCTTCTGGCACATGAACTGTTTGTGAACTACTATACTGTAAATATTAATTAATTCACTTCTGAACAGTTTGTTGTTTATTTGTGTTGACATTAGCACAGGCTGCTCAAGACAACTGGACAAATTTCAGTACTGAGTATGCCTACCTACATCCTTGGTAGAGCCTGAATACACAGGTATATTGTTCTTTTGGGTAGGGGTGCAGAAGTACAGAGAGCATTATATATTATTGTGTGATGTTTATCTTGCTGAACATACAGGGTTGCTGAGTACCTGTTAGTCTAACAAGGCAAGTAGTCTGTCTGCTTAGCTCCCACCTGTGGACATATCCAGATGGTAGCCAGAGGTTAGCCTATTATTCTTTGTCTATGCATCACACTGGTCTTTTCTGCACTGGAACAATGGCATTGTCACAGTTGGTTGCTACCAGTACATGGCTACATCCTTTGATATTTCTGTGTTGTACTCCTACATAATGGTATGCTTGTGGGACTCATTCCACAGCTATTTGCAGAGTGTGTAACAGCAGAAAAGCTGAAACGCCTGTGTGTTTCTACCTGTACCAGGCCTCGGATACACTCAGGTATATATTTGAACAGTCTCAGGGAAAGGTACATATAAGTGAAGTACACCTGTAATATATTACAGACATTAAGTTGAGACTGTGAGAGAATCTGAGCATATGTATTAATACACCTTTTCTGACATGCAAGCAGTGTGTACTCTTACTTATTGACATTATTCATTAAGTGTAATTCCCCACTTTCCGGCCTAATGTCAGTACATTTCAGAGGAATTCTGAGGGACACAGCTAACATTTGTTTAGGAATCAGGGACATCCCTGAAAAGCAGTCACAGTTGCGAATTATGGCCTCTGCCCTATTCAAATATGCCAGTGTTTATCCTGCTCTAATACTGTGTGGGGTTTGTAAAGTGCTACTGTAACTTTATTTCCTGCTAGAACGGCTGGTTCTCTTTTCACAGTCATGTCATGCAATTCCACAACAACTGCTGGCAAAGATCCACAGAACAAGATTTGTGTTATGGCATTCCTATTTCCCCTTTACAGTCACTCATTGTAACGCATGATATATTTATTTCAGCACCAACTTGTTGTATATCTACCATGGCTTAGTGGTATTTTATGCAGTGTAGTGTAACCAAGGTCTGGGGTTTGAGACTGACAGAGGTGCTTTCTTTTGCTTCTCAGCAGAACAAGGGCCCTGCCATGTAGAGTGACTAAGGCACTTTTAAGCAGTTGTAAGCAGGTTTACGTGGGTTTGCGCAATGCTTAGCAATACTTAGCTAAGTGCACACATGCGCACACTCACTCAAACCCACTAACTACTGCTTAAAAGTGCTTACTCCCGCTAACCCCCATGCTAATTTATTTGAAAGAAAATAAAATGGGGAGATAGGAAAGTGGTGAAAAAGGGGCACAAAGAGGGAAAGACTGTAGGGAAAGCAGCTGGGGATGTGAAGGATGGGTGTAGGGAAGGTCCATAGCTGCCCATTTCTTTACCAGCAACAGCTGTGCATATGTTAGAAATTTAGAGTGGGATTTGAAACCTTCCACCCATGAGAGAGGGGTGAAGACAACAAAGTATGTTGTACTGCCAATTATAATTATCAGTTTACATGTCCACTGGGCATGTGTGTGAAATGGGCAGCTATATATAGGGCGTATTTTTTTTGTGGGTACAGATTGCCCTTTTTTTTTTTTTTTTTTCAGGTGAGAGTGGAATGTGAGGTAGAGGAAGTAGGAATATTTGGGGAGGTAGGTTGGGGAGGTAAACAGACAAGACAAACAAGACACATACAGGGGCAGAATATGACACATGGGGTGGGTGAGCACAATTGGCGGGGACGGATGTTTGGAAATCACAAGCCCATGAGCCCACAGATGGTAACAGTGGAACTGAAATCCCCACCCATGGGCAGTCACCACTGCACCTTCACAGCCCTGAGGGTGGCTGTGCTGGGGGCTGTGTAGGAGGGGCAGGCTCACCCATGAGTCATGCCACTCTTGCCTCAAGCTGGCGTAGGGGATCAGCGACTGAACACTGGATCTCCCTACGCACCACAGCCTGGACCCTTTGGAGGGTGACAGGTGGCCCTTCTCTACCCATGCTTGCATGGGGGGGTGAGCCCCATCCCCTGCAGCGCTTCCACCCGAAGGTGGCACAGGACCAACAGAGGAGGGGAGCCCAGGCTGGGCACCGGATCTGCTGGTGCCAGGTGCAATCGCCAGCTGAGGAGGGACAGGTGGGTCCGCTGGGACCGGCCTTCCCATACGTTCTGTGTTTAGGTGTGTTTAATTACAACATAGACAACAGCATTCCAAATTAGTTGTAACAGCATGCAGTAATATTCCCATTAACCCAACACACCAGGGTTCCAACAGTTGAACAGCAAGCATAACACATGCATTTATTGAACGACAGTGGACATTCCAACAGCATGCAAGGATGATTGGTGGCAACAGGCCACCAAGATTGTGGTGTTTGAACAGGGTGCATGCATCAAAGTAAATGCAGATATTTATAAAACAATAGGACATATGTCCCAACAAATGTTTTGAGATTACACATACCCATTGAGGTGTGGAATTGCATTGTTTATGCACATACAGTAGGGTGTAAAAAGATACCTCCATTAACATCTTATAAGTACTTATAGTTTACACTACATTCCTATTGACTTTAGATGTATATCCCCTACATGTATTATTACACTAGGCAACGTGCATTAGGTTCTGTGATGGGTTTGGCTAGTTCATTTTTTACCTGACCTATATCTGACATACTAACTGTCCAAGATGCAGATGTTACTGCTACATAGTTATATATTTTATTTATATTTATATATCTACATATCTGGATGTGTTCATGTGACATTTTCGGTTATATTTCTACAGAACCCTACATTTCAAGTAGCACACTCACTTTTCTGAGGAACGCATTAACAAGCTACTCATGTGCTAGATCTACCTATGCATGCCAGCCATTAACCAACTGTTGAGGACTGTATATATGCTTCACAGCTACTGCCACTTCCTTCATCTACTTTATATGGGACTGTCCAACTGTGGGTTGACAGCTCTTAATACAACAGTACTATTTATATAATGCAAGGGTACAACTACATTTCAAAGTAAGTGACACAGACACACTCCAAGTATTATACCTTTATTAATTACATTACACACCAGTGGTGCTGCGGTAGCATTGTCGCCTCACAGCAAGACCTTGTCGCATTCGATTCTCAGCTAGAGCGTCTTCTGTGTGGAGGCATGCATGAATGGGCGTGCCTTCATTGAAGGTTGTGCGTCAGGGCTGGTAACTCGGCACATAAAAATCCACTACCAAACATGAGCGGACCGGCGTTCCACTGTGGCGACCCCTAACCGGGATAAGCTGAAAGACACAACAACAACAACCTTTCTAGAGGCTCTCTCATTTATTTGATATTACAGTGCATGCAGAAGACTTATTCAAGATGTATTATGCCTTTATTGATAGGTTACAACACTCTTTTTCAGGCTTGCTCACTTATTTTATATAACAGTACATGCAGAGATATTATTCCAGACTTATTTTACCTTTATTAATGGGCTACAACACTCTTTTTCTGGCTCTCTGACTTATTTTATATAAGAGTACATGCAGAGAAATTATTCAGGGCATTTTATGGCTTTATTATTTGGCTACAACACTTTTTTCAGGCTCTCTCATCTATTTTATATAACAATACATGCAGAATAATTACTAACCTGCCTGGTGGCGCAGCCTTAGCAGCCTATCTGCATAGGCTTGCTGATTCGTAGCACGGACGCCTGCAGCTGTGAAGTAAATGAAGGGATATTGAGACATACCTATCCATTATATAGACTACATTAGCATGTCTTACATACTTCATTCCATGACTACCTACTCAGTAGTGGGGCATCTTGCATGTCACGGGCCTCCTGTATTTATCAGTTCAGTAGGTCCTGCTTCCATCTCTTCAGGTCTGCATGGTGGTGACAGACCTGTTCACCAGTCCAAGGGACGCCTGTGGCACTGGTGAGATCATGAGCTAACCGGTTCCAAGCCTCTGCTTTGTACTCCGTATCTTGGAACTGGCCCTGCAGGAGTCTTGATTCATGATGGTGGACAAGGAGCCAAACCATGTATTTTGACTCCTAGATGCCCCAGCGTTGTGCTCAAAAGCATGTACCCTCTCCAGCACCAGCCATTCTGACTGCAGATGGGAGCTACAATCAGTTATGGTGAGTATTCCCGCCTATGGAGCTTAAATATGCCGCATTTCCCACACTTATTTGTGATTGGCCATTTTTGAAAATTCTCTGCTGACTGCAGACCTGCTTAGCAATGGTTAATCTTCCATTTATAAGTGTATGTTAACAGTGCATGTTTATCCTAAGTTGTCATGGCTTAGTGGTTCAGTACTTTGATTATGGTGCACAGTGTCCCGGGTTCGAAACTTGTCATTGCTTTTTATTTTACTACTGTCCAGACAGGCTAGGGGGTGTGGCTGTGTTTAGGCCACTTTGCACTATGTTGCTCCACGTTGCCTGATGGTGCACTGATTAGCACATTGCACAGTTCCGCACAAACATATTGTGCTAGGTAAAACCCTGCTTATCTCTGGGCAATTATATTGCGCTAGGTAAAACCCTGCTTATCTCTGGGCAATTATATTGCTCTAGGTAAAACCCTGCTTATCTCTGGGCAATTATATTGCACTAGGTAAAACCCTGCTTAGCTATGGGCAATTTTATTGTGCTAGGTAAAACACTGCTTAGCCATGGGCAATTATATTGCGCTAGGTAAAACGGAGCTTAGCTATGGGCAATTATATGTCAATATCTTCAATGTTGCTCACCTTCTTATCTTTATATGTATACATTTTGTTCACTAATACATAGGCCATTTCAATGCTTTTTACTAAAATTTCATTCATATATGTCAGGAATTATTTTATATACTAATTTAAAACATTAAATAGACAGGGGAGTGGTGGGACTAGAACCGGGAATGCCTCCTCTTTGTGCAAACGCTCTACCACTACGCTATTGCTATTTGGCTTGATTTGCATAAACATGCCTTATTATGCTCTTTGTTGTCGACATTGCTAACTGCAGCTAAGCAATGGGCACACCTGCGCACACATGCGCAAATACGGGCAGCTATATCGGGAATTATAAAAAAAAAAAATTAGTTTACATTTTACATTTACAAAGGGGTTTAGTATGTGGGGATGTGTACTGTTTGTTATGTGTGCATTTCAGCGGACTCGCTCCTTGCATTTCTCATTTTCACTTTATATGGTTGCAGGGGCATGGATATTTGGACTGCTCGGCAGTCCGACATGCCCCCTGCAGTCTTACAAGCACTGTGTAAGCCTTCCATTTGAGTCAGCGCCCTCATGCATATGCATGACACGCTGACTTCATAGTCTTAAATGGCAGTCTCCGAGTTAGACTTGGTTAGTCTTACTCGGAGGGTTACTGAATCCCACCCATCGTTTATCAAATATACTGTCTTCCTAGCAGATAATCTGAAAGATTTCCAAAATCTACAAATATTCTTTATTTTATCCAATATTTTCCCCCACTGTCACTGTATATTATCCCAAGTACCAATTCTTATATCTAATAACATTATATCATCTGTCTTAAATTCAATACCTCTTATTGTACAATTATATCCCAATCTTTTGCTCTTTCCTTATTCATATTAAGGCTTACATTCTTTAAATTTTCATTCATGTAAACTACTACCATGTCCATACTTTTCATATCATCAACATAAGCTAACATAACAGGAATATCTGTGCCAGCCCTTGTAATATGGGCTGCTGTCTTCATGTTATAATTCACATCACTAACACATAAATTCATTACAAACATGAATACAATACCACTCAAGTAATAACCTTGTATCATTTTTCTCTTCAAATTCATTAGTTTACTTAGACACCCATTCATCAAGACTTTTATTTTAGTATGATTATATGTAGAAATGCAAACCTTCTTTATTTTACTACTAACTGTATAACACTGAAATAATTCCCATAAGATATCATGAGGAATGGTATCAAATGCTTTATTTGAATCTTATGTCATTATTTTAGTGTCTTCTTTTTTCCAAAATATCATCTACCAGTTCTCTATTCAAAATTAACAATTATTGACAATATCTACACTTTTCAATATATATTGCATTATGTATGAATCTATATGGTTTTATATCCATTCTCTTCTGTATAGGTTTCATAAAGATCATATATTTTTCTGTTATGCAAAACTATAATTCTGTGTATTTTAATCCTTCATTTAACCAATTATTCAGTATTGTCACAAAATATTTCTTTCATAATCTTGTCATATTTTATACAGATGATATTCTATTCCATCTGCTTCTGCTGAGTCTACATTAACCATACTTAGCATTTTATTTAATTTTTCTATAGTTATACTTCTTCCAAATCTTCCTTGTCTAATTCTGAAAGAAATGTCACTTTCCATATCTTTTTATTTACTATTTTTTTCTCTAAATACATCCCTTATATATCCCATTATAATTTCCCTTATTTCTTCCTTCTGCTTATATATCTTTCCTTCTTTGTCATCTGTTTCTCTTATTACACTATTATCCTCCTTGACAAATTTACTTAAATAAGAAACAACGTCCTCTTTCTTTCCTTGTAAAAAATATCTTTACTTGCACAATATTTTTATGTTACAATTAGTCTCTGACTATTATGATTTCCATATTAACTGTTACATAATCTATTATTTTGTTAAGCATGTTCTCTTTCTCTGTTACATATATACATACTGCAAATATTCTATATACATTATATGCTGTCTTATATTCAAAATAGTTACTCTACCCATAACTAATAATGTTGCATACAATATTTTAGTTGCTTTTTACATAAAATAGCTATTCCTACACATGTATCTTCCTCAAATTCCAAACCACATTATTTCCCCATAATCTTTCAGTTTATATCCCCTCTTCTTTTGTTAAAGTCTTATATCTTCTAATATTATTACACCCATATCCAGATGTTTACACCATTCCTTATACCTAATCTTCTCACGGAACTTTAAATACTATTAACATGTATTGCTACAATTCTACAGTTGTTGTATATCCTAGTATTACATGTTTTCTTTTTTGAAAAAGGTGCCACATTTCCTCAACCTTTCCCTTGCTTTTTTTCTTTTGTATTAGTTCCCTATACATTTTCTTTTCCTTTCTCTAACCCTTTTATTAATAGCATTCTTTTTTCTTTTACTATTCCAACTAGCTTCCTCATCACTTATTTCAGATGTGCCTATACTATCCTTTTCTTTATCGGTTTCTTCTTTATCTTCTCTTTCTTTATATTAATTTCCTTTTCTCTTCTCACTTCATTTTCTTGACTTATTTGAACTTATTTTTCTTTTTTTATTACTTAGCTCTGTTTCTATAACCTGTACTTCTTAATTACAATCCATCCATAAAGGACCCACCTTATTGCATTTATAACATTTATTTCACAATCTTTTGTAGCATGACCTATGTCACCACGGATTCATTTTAGAATATCAAAAGCCCATAACACCGAAATTCAAAACACTGAGACTAAAATTCTGAAAATTCAAAACACTGAATCCCATAACATTGAAATAACATAGGAAACCAACATTTAATATATGCCAGCACAACTACATATAGAAACAAATAAAAAACAAACCACATTATGCTTCTCCAAATATAAGCAGGGGACAAGCCCCCTGCACCCCCCATGTGAGGGGCTGTGCCACCCACATCCCCTGATACTTAAATATATCAACTCCGAGATCGCACTACACAGAACAGAATGGCAAACAGTTTACTACCGTTTGTGCGAACGACAGTCTGTTAGCAGTACTGCTGCCAAAAATCAGAATGTCATGCACAAAATTTATTTTTCTATTTATTTTATTTAACATTTGTTAACTGGGACGTTCCGACTTGGAATGAAGCCAATTTTCAGTGGAGGCCTGGGGAGAAATGCTCCAAATGCATGTCTTTGTAATGTGGGAGGAAACCAGAGCACCCAGAGGAAACCCACACGAATGCAGGGAGGACATGAAGATTCCACACAAAAGGCACCCCAGCCTTGGTAAACAGCTAACAGGATTGCTGTTTATTGGAGAGATAGTTGGTAAACCAGAGTACAGTTGTGGAGGGTATACCTAGTGAGGAAAGCTTTGAAAGAAGAAGGGAGTGAGAGATAGTGTCAAAAACTTAGAAAGATCAAGGAAAAGAGAGGAAAACTAGTTTGCCTTCATTGTGAGCTTGGTTAACTGCATTTAAAAACGATAAGAAAGCAGTTGTAGTACTGTGGGCTGGGCAAAAACAATGTTGAGTAGGAGATAGTAGTTGGTTATTGAGTATATAATGCAGAAGCTGGGTGTGAATACATTTTTCTAGGATTTTTGAGATAGGGGAAAGTATAGCGATAGGAGGAAAGTTAGAAAAATCTATGCTACTGCCACTTTTTTATAGGGGGAGAATATATGCTTTTTTTCCAGATGGTAGGTATGTAAGATTCCTGGATTGATCTAAGTAAGAGTATGCTAATTAGATAAGCAATAGTTTTAGCAAACATCTGAAGGCATTCTGTGGGGTAAGTAGTCAGGGGCACACCTACCAGGTTTGAGCTTGGGGAGAAGTTTAGTTACAATGGCAGTAGGTACAGGAGAGAAAGAAAAAGTAGATGAGGAAGAGTTTGCTGAGGGGTTGTGAGGAAGGCAGTAGGTAGAAAGATGTAGATGAGGGAGGGAAGGAGGTAGTAAGTTTGGCTATGGTATCTATAAAGTGCAAGTTAAATAGGGTGGCAATTTCTAGTGGTGTGTTTTCAGGATGTGGGCAGGGGTTGCTCTTGGTACCAGGGTTTAACAGAGAAGAAATAGAGCTCCAAAATCTCTTTGGATTTTAAGTTTTGCTGTAGTTTAATGTAATGATTTTTTTTGTCATTAATGACTAGGTGCTTTACTTGGTTATGAATCTGTCTGCACTGCTGGAGGTCAGAAGGAATTTAGCGCTTTGCCATGATTTCCATTTTTTATCCCTAGTGGTCATGAGCTGTCTGGTGTTTCTTGTTAGCCAGGTGGTATGTTTAGATTTTGCTCTCTTTTGGTGGAAAGGGGCTAAGTTATTTAACATTTTTAGGAATGTTGAGTTAAAGAATTCAACAGCTTTGTCAAGTGGGAGAGTTTTCAGTGCATTATAATTGGTAGACTTTAGTTGTTCATTGAAAGTAGCTGGGTTGAACTGAGTTGGGTTTCTAGTTAGTTTGTATTGATGTTGGTTGTGTAAAGGGGAGGTTTTACATACAGTGTAGGTGGGTTGGTGGCCACTGATGTTGCGGGAAGGGTGACTGCTGCAGAAAATTTATTAAGGTCAGAAACTAGAATCCAATCTATAATTAGGCCACCATTATTATTTTGATTGGTCTAGTTATATCTGTGATTAATTGGGTAAAATTGTAGAGGTTAATGTTGGGAGGCAAAGAGTGGTTTGAATAATCAAGCCAGTTTATGCTGACATCACCGAGTTTGACTGTCTCATTGTTAATGTTGTTGGAAAGCCAAGCCAGGATTTCTTTGAGAAGGGGAATGTTATTATTTGGGGGAAGGTCTAAGGTTGTTATACATAGATTTTTACAGTCATTGATTTTTAGGAAAGCAATTAGTAATTCAGCAATGGACAATTGTGGAATAGAACATGAATAAGGAAAAATAGTAAAGTTATGCGGGTAGAGAAGGGCAACGCCTCCACCTTTTTTACAAGGTCTGATTGCCCTTAGGCAGAAGTAACCAGGTTGAAGGAATGCTAAATCTTTTATGTATGGCTTTAGCCATGTTTCAGTTCTGGCATATAAGTCTGGTTTAGCTTCAGATATCCAGGCGTGGAATTCAGGAATTTTATTTCTGACACTTTGGAGGTTGATATCGGTAAAATTGAATGATCTGTTTAAACTGAAATAGTTAAGAGTGGAAGGGCTGGGTCTAGGGTTGGGGTGGATATCACCACAAAATGATAGAATGTTTCTTGAATGGAGGGGTATTGGTGATAACTGCTTTTGTGTAATGGTAAGATGTTTTTTAATTGGTATAAGGTTGAGAGCTTTATATGTGGGAAGATTATTAGTTTGGAGAGTAGGAGTAAGCTGAGGTTAAAAAGACATGAGAATATATCAGAGTCGGAGTTAAAAGTATGGGTGTATGAGTCTGTGGCTGATGAGACCTTGGGGGTTAAGTTAGAGGTGTCAGGAGATGTTAGGTTTAATAGAATAGATACAGAGACAGAGTGGTAGGTATAGTGTGATAATGGGATAGAAAGACATAGCTGGAATGTCATTAAGTGCAGTATAGGTGGGAGACTATAGGTGGTGTTAAGATATAGATTTGGAAGTGCAGGATGTGTCTGACTGGGTGAATAGGTGTGATGTCAGAAGAGGTTGAGTTTTGTTGTGGGGTGGAAGGTATGTTATATAATTGGTTAATGGCAGTGGGAGTGGGGTTTCAAGAAGCATATATGTAATTGATTTAGGGGTGGATGGGAATAGGGGTAAGGTCGAGTGATGGGGGCAGAGTGAGCCCGAGAAGGGCAAAGGGCGAATGGATTGGGCTGTGCATGAGGAGTTAACATGCAATTGTTGTGAAAAAAAAAAACAATCAGGCAAGAAGTGTGGCTGGCAACAGCTATGTAGTATAGAATTAAAAACATATATAGAGTGCAATGTGTTCAGCTAAGATAAAACTAGTTAGAAAGGAAAGGGAATCAGATAAAAAGTTTGGATATGGGCAAGTGGTCTTGGCAGCAGTCATGCTTGGCATTATGGGTAAGTACAGCCTATAGTAAAGACTAAAATGCAGTGGGCATTTACAGTTCTTAATAAATGGTAATAATATCAGTATGATAATTAAAGCAGAGCAACAAAAGCACATACTTTGTTTCTTTAAACTAGTGGAATGAAGACAGGAGATCCATGGTTTATTCTGTTTCTGGTGCAAGATGAGGTAATGACCACCACATGTTTTAAACTCTGCAGGGAGCACAAAGGTATTCAGGAATTAATTGTAGAACTGTAGGGAAAAGAGATGTAAAAGAGATGAGTACGCAGCGGCAGGAAATAAAGTGTTAACTTGCAGATGTAAAGGCAAGAAATATAATACTTTAGACTGACGCAGTGTACAATTTACAGTAAAATGCCATCAGAACATATCGTACAGCATATTTACCCAGTATAAAATACATCTGAGCAGTTAATACATGTCATGTAACAAGTCTTTCTTGCTTCCTTGGATGTACAATCTTTATACACTTGTATTGATCATGAATTTGGAATTGAACATTTAAGACAATATTTGGTTGCTAACACAAATTTAAGTAATATTAAGGTTAACACCATTTGTAGTCTTATGGAATGTGTATTACAAAACAACTTTTTCAAATTCAATGATAAATTTTATAGGCAAGTTTCGGGTGTGGCAATGGGGGCAAGGGTAGCTCCGGCCTATGCAAATCTGACTATGGCACAATGGGAAAACACTTTCGTGCCAAATTCTATTTATAAAGACAAGATAATCTTTTACACCAGATACATAGATGATCTGTTTTTTTCTATGGAATGGTACCTTACAGGAATTTCATGACTTTGTTCATTATTTGAACAACACTACAAATTGTCTAACATTCACTGTTGGTGAATTTGGAACTAACATCAATTTTTGGATTTACATTTAAGTTATGACAATGTACTTAAAAAATTTCAAGTTCCATATATAGAAAACCTACATTTGCAAATCAGTATTTGCACAAAACAGTATACACCCTTACCACATGAAGAAAGGGGTTATAAAGGGTCAATACATTCGTCTAAGCAGGTTGACATCTGACAATGAGATTTTTCTGAGTGAAACAAATAATCTAAGGATTTTTGTCAATAGAGGTTATAAATTGGCATGGTTAAAAACAATAGAAAGAGAAGTAACATTTCTTCGTGAGACCACAGCAAGGCCTATTTTAACAGTAGGGTCACTGGTCACAGAAGTAACAACTAAGAACAATAAGGAATTTAGTGGTTCCTTTTGCTACCCATTTCTAATGAGATGTGGCTTATTAAAGACATTATTGTAAATAACTGGAAGATTATCTTGGGTAACCAAGATTTAGCGAACATTTTAGGCATTAAACCAATGTTCACTTTCAAAAAAGTAGTTAATCTAAAAAGTATACTTGAGAAAAGGAAAACAGATGTACTACAAATAGAACGGGTGTCATACAAACTAAAGGCACCTTTTCTTCCACTGTTGTAAACAGTGTAGATACATCACTAATTCATCTTTTGTACACTGTAAGCATTCTGAACAACACATTGGTCAAAACAGTATTTTACATGTCACAGTACTATGGTTGTTTATTTTGCTCAGTGCCAAACATGTCCAAGTTATTATGTGGGAATGACCACAAGAGCCTTGAAAGTCAGAATTAGTGAACACATTTTGGCTATAAAGAAAAAGACACAAATAATGCATTAGCAAGGCATTCTATCATTTGTAATGAATTTAAAAGTTTACATTTGCTGTTCTAGATAGTGTAAATAGTGTAACATTTGGTGGTAATTTCAAACTTTTATTAGAATGTAAAGAGTCCTTTGGCAAATATTTTAGGAGCTGACAAATTTCCAGGTCTCAATGAAACTATAAATATGAGATGTTTCCTGGAAATGAATTCATAATTTTTATTGTGATATCACATATTCAAATGATATAGTTATATTAGTGTTAAACATATACTTGAGAAGTATTTATTTAGGATGTTTTAAGAGTTCATATGTACTATATATAGTTTTCAGTAATTTTTTATGGTATGTCTTTAAATTTTATTCATTGCCATCAATGTAAATTAATTGTGATTGAATAGTACTTAAACAGGTGTATGGATGGTGAAGTTGTTTCTGAGGAAGTTCACAGAAGATTAAAGTGAATGAAAGCGCTAAAAACAACTTGTGGAGTCTCATAATTTGCTGCTGGGTTTAAGCTGACTTCGTTTTTCCAGAGTATTCAGGAATTAATTGTAGAACTGTAGGGAAAAGAGATGTAAAAGAGATGAGTACGCAGCGGCAGGAAATAAAGTGTTAACTTGCAGATGTAAAGGCAAGAAATATAATACTTTAGACTGACGCAGTGTACAATTTACAGTAAAATGCCATCAGAACATATCGTACAGCATATTTACCCAGTATAAAATACATCTGAGCAGTTAATACATGTCATGTAACAAGTCCAAGCAGTTGACACATCTCATAAAGCAGATGGTAACAGTACACATTTAAAAAAAACAGACTAATTCTGATGCTGTAACTGCATGTCTGGCAGATTAAGATGGACCAGTAAAACTCAGTAGCCAAGTATCACCAAATAAAAAGCAAACAATGGTAACCATTCATACAACCTTTCTTAGCAAGGAAAAGCTATTGCTTGGTAGAGTAACTATTCCCTTGCAACTATAAACCTCAAGACCAAGTTAATATACGATTGATGAAAACAATAAGGCAATGCAGTTACTGTACACTGTGACTGCTATAATATGCTATAATATGACTGAGATGCATGTTCTAGCAAGGTCCAATAATTCCACCCCATCTCATCCATGGAAAGGATCCAGCCCTTTTACATCTGGCTGGCATACTGGACAATGGCAGCAGTGACATAGTGGCACCTCAATCCCAAATGAAGGCTGATGCGATCCTGCCAGTTAGCAGAGTGGATGCTAGCAATCGTCATATAGCACACCAGAAAACTGCTATTGGATTATGTGATGTCTGACTTCCCACAACTATGCAGAGTGTGAGGCTACTAAATTCATGTGCTGTGACCCTAATCCACATTATATTGTTGCAGTAAGCTTTCACTGTATCCCTCCACCTGTACAAATTACAATACTACTACCTGATTCACAGTGTTGTCAGACCATACCTTGTCCTGTATAACCTTTGTGTTATGACATGCATCACATTATTACATGTTGTTTTTTGTTCTGGCCTATAGTTTTGGATCAGGCACCACCACTTCACCAGTGCTGCCATTTATTGCTCTTCTCACAGGCTCAGGTGTGTCTCTGTTGCTATATTATCTCCCATATATCACCTCTCACTCCTGCTGTTGTAGCTGTATCACATATGGCATGTGCTGTTTTTGCAAGACCATGGTGATTAGCATGGTGCACACTATAGATAACTTGCTGCATACATCAAGACTGTATGGTAAGGCCCCACCAGAGGTTTCTAGAATGCTTGTTCCATAATTTTGCTGGTTTCAGCATGGGCCATGTTATATGTAATTTCATCCATTATCTTCAGGCTGCAAATGGGGTCATCATCCATAGCTCAAAGTCATATCCAGTATCAACTGCAACATACAAAGCACACAGTCATATATGGCCTGCTGCTGGCATGCAAAGTAACTAGCCACATAGCCTGTTCTGTCTGCAATGTGAGTGTATGTACCTACCAGCTAGGTGACCTTGTGGGAAGTCCCAGTCCCAGTGCAGGAACCATTAGTAAAGATCTGACATGTGCCAAACATATGAATCATGTGAATTGTGTGGATGGTGAACAGACATAGATAACAACTTGGGATTACAGACCTCCTGGCTATTCATGTAGTAATAGCCTGTGTTATGTGCATATCTGAATGCAAATGGGACAGTCGTAGCTGTAATAGCAAATGAATGCAGTCCAAAGGGCCCAGGACCTAAGGAAAGCATGCAATCTCATACCATGCATGATGTTAGTTTTCTTATCTAATGTCCTTGTGAGTCAGATATGCTGCGCTACAGTGGATATAAAAAGTGTACACACCCCTGTTAAAGTGGAAGGTTTTTGTGATATAAAAAAATGAGACCACAATAAATCATTTTGAAATTATTCCAACCTTTAATCTGACCTATAACCTGTAAAATTCAAATAAAAAACAAACAAATCTATTAAGGGAAAAATATGGAAAATAAAAAACATACAATAAGCTGGTTGCATAAGTTTGCTCACCCTTAAACTAATACTTTGCTGAAGCACCTTTTGATTTAATTACAGCATTCAGTCTTCTTGTGTACACACCTGCCATCACAGAAAGAGACTCTGATTAACCCCAAATAACATTCAGCTGTCCTAGTAGGATTTTCCTGACATTTACTCAGTTGCCTGCTACAGCAAAAGCCATGCTTCGCAGCGAGCTTACAAAGCATCAAAGGGATCTCATTGTTGAAAGGCATCAGTCAGGAGAAGGGTACAAAAACATGTCCACAGCATTGGATAGACCATGAAACACAGTGAAGACAGTCATCAAAAAGTGGAGAAAATATAGAACAGCAGTAATGTTGCAAAGAACTGGACATCCCTCCAAAATTGATGAAAATACAAGACAAAAGCTGGTCAGGAAGGCTGCCAGGAGACATACAGCAACACTGAAGGAGTTGCAGGAAGGTCTGGCTAGTACTGGTTGTGTACTACATGTGACAACAGTCTCCTGTATTCTCCATATGTCTGGGCTATGGGGTAGGGTTGGAAGATGGAAACCTTTTCTCACACAGAAAACATTCAGGCCTGGCTAAAATCTGCAAAACACTGCATCAAGTCTCCCAAAAGCATGACGGAAAATGCGTTATGGTCTAATGAGAACAAGGTTGAACTTTTTAGCCACAATTCTAAAAGGTACATTTGGCACAAAACAACACTTCACATCACCAAAAGAACACCATCCCCATGGTGAAGCATGGTGGTGTAATTGTCATGCTTTGTGGCTGCTTTTCATAAGCTGAAACTGGGGCTTTAGTCAAGGTGGAGGGAATTATGAACAGTCCCAAATACCAGTCACCTTTGGTCCAAAACCTTCAGGCATCTGCTAGAAAGCTGAAGATGAAGAGGAATTTCACCTTTCAACATGACAATGACACACAGCATACAATCAAATCAACAAAAGAATGGCTTCCCCACAAGACAATTAAAGTTTTAGAATGGCCCAGCCAGAGCCCAGACCTAAATCCAATAGAAAATCTGTGGGGTGACCTGAAGAGGGCTGTGCACGAGAGATGCCCTCGCAACCTGACATATTTGGAGGGCTTTTGCAAGGAAGAGTGGGCAAATATTGTCAAGTCAAGATGAGCCATGCTGATAGACTCCTACCCAAGAAGACTGAATGCTGTAATTAAATCAGAAGGTGCTTCAACAAAGAATTTGAGTAAGGGTGTGCGCACTTATACAACCAGTTTATTGTACATATTTTATTTGTTTTATTTTAGCCCTAACAGATTTGTTTGTTTTTCAATTGAATTGTACAGGTTATATAGGTCACATTAAAGGTGGAAAAAGGTTTGAAATAATTTATTGTAGTCTCATTTTATATATCACAAAACCTGGCATTTTAACAGGGGTATGTACACTTTTTATATCCACTGTACATGTTATAGCACAATGTCATGTAATTGGTTAATCATTTGTGATGCAGTAGTCTATGATATTCCTAATGTATCCCCCAATAAGTCATTAAAAGGTCCCTATGGTGATAATGGTCAACACTACACATACCTTTGTGTCCCTGAGAATGGGCATATTATGAATATCCTCCCCTATTCTGCTCATAGGTGACACAGTTTGACTAGGTCCTGTAGTGTGCCCCTTTGCACTCTAAACTGAGCAGTTATTTGCTGATCGCTTATATGTTGATATCTGAGTCACTGCCTGTGCTGTCTTTGTTGACATTAGTGGCCACAATGAACAGCAATGCCAACACTGGCTTATATTCCAACCACCATCACATAGCTCATAGTTCATAGGCAAAGTACTAGGTTAGCTGCACTTGTGGACCATTTTAAGTCTAACATGCTGTTCTTATGCCAAACTTGGATACTGTCCTGTACTCCATAAATCACTGGGTCCAAAAATGAGCTGGCACAGGTGTTCAGCTTTGTCATTTTATACATCTTTGAACTGATTTGTCACCTTGGCCTCCTGCATTTGTATATTCCAGGAACTGTCTTACTTGCATGTCAAGAGCAATCATTTTCACATGATGAATATAGCAAAGTTTTTGCCATTGAGCATTCATGCAGTCAACTGCTTTAACTTCCCAAACCATGAACATCTCCGCTTCCCAAACTACTTTGCTCTGCACATTGCACTCCCTCTCTGCGAATCCCAACCCCACTTTAAACTGTTAAGGAACAAAACTCATCACAGTTATATAATTTTTATATCATGATATAGTGAGTAGGATATTACTGGATATCAAGTGTTAAGCAAGCAAGAGTTACACATTATATTTCGCCTTGGTTTGCAGTAAAATGTAACTAATAAGTCAGGCAGTAGTGACAACGAGTACAGAAACCAATACTGCATGCAGAAAACTGAAAAAAGTCTGTTCCCTTGTTTTTCTCTACAGACATCACTTAATGCAGACAAGATAGGCATCACAGATAAGGAATCAGAAGGAAACAGTGTCTAACCCTCGTGGGTAAAGTTATGATTGTCTCCTCTTACTGGTCTGCTCAGTGAGGACTCTATTATTCCTGGGAAGTGGGCAATGTATGATTTGTGTGTTTATCTTTGCCTGAACATATAAACATTTTATGGGTGATTATTTTAAGCAGCACTTATTTATTTTATTTACCTATGCTAAGCAGGGTAAACCATTGTGCTAAGAAAGATTTATTTTAACAGGTCAGGCAAAAAAATTGAGCCTTAATGCATTGTTTTGTGAAACTTACACAGGAAAATTAATAATCAGATTGTATGTTAACTGTATATTCTGATAAGTTGAGCAAAAAGAAAAGGGACAAGTTGGTGGGAAACTGTGGAAGAATGTAATTTGCTTTCAGTGATGTTGTACCAACAGTGAGCGATTTTTTAAGCACAAAGTAGCAGTAACTATGCTATTACAAGGGCTGTAGTATTAGACAGACACTGACAGCGATAATGGTTAACATGGTGAGCTATATAAGGCTCCTATGTACTTTCACTCAGTCATTTATAGAGACGGAACATTCTTTGAGTCAAACTGCACAGCCAGTTAATGTGTGTCTTTAAAAAAACTCTTAAGAACTACTTATTCTTAATACAGTCAGTCTAAATGAATGTTTTATCATTGCAGTTCTAGGGTATTTGAAACCATGATTTTTAAAATGAAGTGATCCATGGTAACTTGGCGAGTGTTTTATTCTGTAAACAGGGCATGTATTGATTGTAATGTACAGCATCAGAATGAAAATGTTGGTCAGTCTGAAAATGTAGACAAACCTAACTAGACTGTCTGATGTGTCCATCTTCCAGGAACTTTATCCTTCCTGTCCAAAATATTTTAAATATTTAGGACTATTTGCCGTCTTTGTGCTGCGGATTATCTGGACATCTTGTACACTTTACAGACATAATGCAAGCAGTTGTTCTATGCATAACAGTTTGATGAGGACTAATGCTACTATCTGATACTGATCTCAGATTTTGCTTTGATAATTCTGAAGAAAATTTAGTTTTGTACATTTACATAATGTTCACACAAGCAAAAATTATCTGATGACAGTGAAATGTTAAGTGTTGTCACAGAAATACCTTATACATTAATATCCTAATGGTCTACGTGGATTCAGAAATAGGAGCATTTTCATTAATGTGTACTAGGACCAACTGGTCTCTGCATCAAAAGCCTGAGTCAGCATAAGCTGAGCATACTGTGCTTGATCTAAGTGTCATCTGTGCGACATACCATGACACTGTTATGACAAAAGACATCAGTAACTTTCCAGCACATTTTAAGGTTTCTGTGCCACTATAGCATTTATTAAAAACAGGATAATGAAACCAAAAAGCAGCCAGATGGTGGTCAGACAGATTCTCCCCAGGATTGCTAGCTACACTGGAGGCATTTGAAAGCAGACGAATGTTGTTGTTAAACTGGTACTGCCTGTGAAGGCTGAGCTACATTTATTTACACTGACTGGATGGTTCTGTGTTACAGGTGTGAGATTGGACAGTCTTACTGCATTGTTTACATTCAGACTGGCATCAATCAGCTTTAAGTCTTCTAACAAATTTAGGCACATAAGAATATAATAAGTTTTAATGAAAGGGCAAGCTGAATGTTGATTGGCCAGAGGTTATATACACCAAGTTCCTTTAATTGGTGGTGTTCTTTTGGAATGGTTAGAACGTGGTGCAGTATGTTGTGGCAGATGCACACACAGTTTGAAGTTGCTAAGATGATTTTTTTTTTCTGTAGAAAACTAATCCTTTGCTCAGTGATTTGAAAAACATCTTTCTGCTCTTTCTTTATGTATAGTTAGACTAATTAAAATTAAAATTCCATGATGAACCCTTCTTACGGACAGTCTGCCAGTGATATGTCTGCACTGTCTAATTGTAATTCAAGTAATGGTGTCAGAAAATAGTTGTATAACGCACAAAAAATACCTTTAAAGAAGAACAACAATTTGTCTTGCTTTTTCTAATTTTGAGTTGTACTGTTCCAGCTCTTGAATGTGAGTCCAAGAATAACAAGACAGGAGGAGCATAAAACATGGATTTAAAGAGCATTCCCTTGGCTCTAAGGTATGGCAGTCTCATAGCTGAAATATAAAAGTAGCAAGGGTGTAGAGGTGCTTGTCTCCCTGCAAAAAATAACCTTAATGGAGAACAGCATTTGTTTACATTTCCCTTTTTTCATAATTTAGGGACTTAAAATTATGGTTCTCAAAACTACAGTACTGATTCAAACTGAAGACATGAAACATACCCCTAAAAATGACATCTCACACCAATATGAAGTTTCATGCTGTTTACTGTTGCTCAATCTACACAGGCAGGCACCAGGCAGGTACATGTACACATAACACACCTGTACAACTGCACTAATAGCTGCACACACTACATTTTCTCCCAAGTATCCAGGAGGAATATGAACACTTCTTAAGCAACATGACACTATGAAATATTTGCTAAACGCACACATGGTTATATATTATTTGAATGAAAAACTCTTGGCTGCAAACAGTAATTTTCAGACAACAGCAATTATCATACATATATTCCAAAAGCTGTTGTGACTGTAACATGTTTCCGCTTCCTCTAAATAAATACATAACGTCTGAATCTCCTTGCTCACTATCATCTTACAACTTTTACCTTTTTCAGTCTCTCTGCCTCCTTGGATTCTGTTTCTTTACCATTACTTATATACTCTATCTTCTAAACACCTTCTATTACGCCCTATAATTTCCAAGCGTAAACCTGCTCCACAGTCTTTTCTTTCTACT
Source organism: Protopterus annectens (assembly GCF_019279795.1). Classification (NCBI taxonomy): domain Eukaryota; kingdom Metazoa; phylum Chordata; order Ceratodontiformes; family Protopteridae; genus Protopterus; species Protopterus annectens. Next base: position 1,388,261,216 of record NC_056737.1, read on the forward strand.
CCTTTGATTCCACTCTTCCACTTGCAACATTTACAGCTCAGCATAGTGTAAAGGTTGTACAATGTATCTTATCTGTGTGTGAATAATTTGTATTACCTTTGTGTTCCCCAGCTGGCACTAATTGAATATAACCTTGGCTAAGCTTGTAACTGGTAATTCTGTTATCAGTACTCTTCTCTGGTAATGAAAATGTAAATTAAAAATATAAACTTATATCATCAGAGCATGTAGTCTAAACAACACCCTCACTGTTGATACTATGTTCAGCATAAGTGCCTCATTGTTGACAATAAAGTATTGTACTTTGTTAGCCAAACGCATAGCTCATTGTTAATTTTCACTGCATCTAAGTCCTGACTGAATAGGGTCCTTGTGACCAACTTATATATATATATATATATATATATATATATATATATATATATATATATATATACAGATAATATGTCATTTGTGTAATATATGTATTAAAATGAATAAGTATGTAGGGTCTACTTAACTTACCCAATGCTTACCTTCCTAAAATCAAGAACCGGTGTTGTTCCACTGCTCAGGATAACTGCCCATTCGGACACCATTTTAGCAAAAGGGAGCACCTCCCTAATTTGGGTAGGATCTGGCCCCCATAACTCTAATCTCCAAACATACTACAACCAATCTGAGAAAGTCTTTGGTTATAGACAGACGGAAGCGCTTATTCCATTGCATCAATAAACCTGTTTTTATTGGGACACCGTGGTGGTTTCTTTTGGTACCTTGGATCAGGAAAGTATGTTTTTGTTGACTTACTGGTTCTTAGTTTATAGCATACTACAACCAATTCAGAGAATGAAACACCTATACCTGCCTTTCCACCAAGGTGCTGCTACCGCAGAACTGTACTTAGAGATCAGGGGCATGACAGCAAAGCACCAACATCAAGCTCTGCATAATCCACACAGAAATATCTGTCTAGCTGCATATGCTGTGTCAACATACCAGGAGAAGTAAGCTGCCTGCTGTAAGGCAAATATAGTGACAAATGTGTCAGTAAATCAAAGCAGATCCAGTATATTATTACTTTTTAATCTCCACACTGAATCCCCCCAACTCTTAACCTCCAACTGTATTCCTGGTTCTTCCATCTATAGAACTATGGATCCCTTACATACTATGTTCTGGGCACTCTCCCAGTGGACCTCCTGACTCCTCATGTACCCTGTGGAGTAAGGGATCTGAAAATGAGTTCTTGACAAGGGATCAAGAATCTTCATTAATATGACAGCTTATCAAGGTCCATAGCTTGTGGCAACAGTTATTGCAACAATGTCTAGATGTTGTTCTCATTCTTGTTCCTCTGTTAAAGTGCTGGCCTGCAAGGGTCATGGTCTCTACCAGATTCATATTTACAGCAAGTTCCCCAAGACCTCCTCCTTACCTCATCATATCCCACCATCCAGGCATTCCCAAAACTAGGTGACATTTGAGGAAGCTCTTGTAGCAAAAGGTTTTTTGTGAAGCTTGTGTTTGTCATTAAAGACTTGTCTGCAGTATCCAAGACATATTTTTCTTTGCCATTCCCAAAATTAGGATGCTCACAGTGTATATGAATATCCTGCCTCTACTTCATCAGGTACGCGTAAGTAAGTATAGTATATTAGTGGTCTTTAATAATGCTTCAAGTCATCACCCTGAAATAGCATCATTATACCTTTAACTATATCATTATAAAACGACCCCCCATTAATATTCAAAAACATGCATGCTGATTGGTGGCCCAGACTTTTTCCATTACTATAACTCTTTTTTTACAGCAACGGAGAACGCAAGATCTCCGTTGCTTCACACTGTCTCTCTATGTTAAATGAGTTTAACATAGCAAGACAGCTTTAAAAAAGCAACGGAGATTCTCCGTTGCTTTTTTAAAGCTGTCTCGCTATGTTAAACTCCTTTAACTTAGCGAGACAGTTTGTAAAAAGCAATGGAGATCTTGCTTTCTCCGTTGCTTTTTTCAAAACTGTCTCGCTATGTCAAATGGGTTTAACATACCAAGACAGCTTTAAAAAAAGCAACGGAGATTCTCCGTTGCTTTTTTAAAGCTGTCTTGCTATGTTAAACCCATTTAACCTTGCGGAACAGTTTGTAAAAAGCAACAGAGATCTTGCTTTCTCCGTTGCTTTTGCCCACAGCTCTGATGTACTGCGTAGGCATACGCATGCGCAGTACATCAGAACTGCCGCAGAATACCAGACAGCTGTGGAAGGGCAGCAAGAAGGTATTATACAATGCCATTATTTAAGAAAAGTATTTTTTTTTCTTAAATAATGTCATTGTATAATAGCAATAACCCACTTCTGGGTGTGGGTAATGCTGGATTTACCCATGGTTGGCTTTGTTTGGCCACTCGGGCTTCACCCTTATGACCAAACCACACCAATGGTGGGTAAATCCAGGATTACCCACACCCAGGTGTGGGTTATTACTATAATAACTCAATGTTTATTAATAATACCTAAAACACCATCCTGAAATAGAATTAGTATATTTTTAGATCCAATATACTTCTCTATCTCTGTCTTAGGTCATCAGAATACTGGCAATGACAATTGATGTGTTTAGATAAAAGTCTGTCTAGCCCTAGCAGGCTTTATTACTGTACAATACTTAGAGTAACATCTCAGAGATGACCCATATTCTAGCTTCAGCTGGCATGGCAGTGGTCTGGATAGACTCTCTCACAAACAACTGCATGGTATCATTACTGCAGTCACACTGATGAAGATCAGCAAATCCAGTTATTAAATTCTGACAATCCACGCTTGTTAAGTAAAAGCAGCACCACAATACAAAAATGCCTACTTTATTACATATATGGCAAATATTCTTATGTAATGATGTTACAGGACACAATGCATGTTTTAGATCCACTACTGTTAGGTCAGAGGAAAGCAGTTATAAAAAAATGAATTAGCAGAAAATACAAAGCTAAAAATCCAATAACAAGGGCTTGGGTTGGACAAAGCTCTAATTTAGAAAAAAAATGAAAGAATTGTTGTAGACATGTGGAAACAGACAGTAACAAAGAAGTATGGGTGTTAGCAATGAAGAAGAAATTATGGCTCCAAACATGATAATGCATATTCAAATAAACAAAAACAAAATAAAAAAAATTAAATCTGGAGTATTCAAGGTGCAAAAAGTTGGACCAGTGAAATCCCATCCTCACCCAAAAAGAATTACCATACAGGGTACATTTAGTTCATCTGACAACACCACAATATAATAAACATCAGTTGTTATTAATTAGGAAATCAGTCATAAGAGATATGGATAGACAAATATATCATAAAAACAAATTGAAACACATTGTTTACCAGGAGCCAAGAAAACAGACATTAGGACTGCCTTGATCAACGCTATGGGAGAGAGTTTAGTTTCAAATAACAATATTAAAGTCAGTCTGCAGACTCAGTAGTGGGAAGAGATACAAATTCACTTCCAGAAAAGTAAAAAGATCATTTGTAGCAAACATGGTTAGTTCCAGTCTGACATTCACAGGTGTTTGGTTGGTCTTTGCAGGAAACTGTGATAACTTCAACAAAAGTGATATTCACTGAAATCCAAGTGGAATGAGAATTCTGTCCAAAAGATAAGAAAATATTTACTTTACATTTTTTTTTTTTTGGTGGAGGAAGAAAGGAGACCCCAGATAACAAAAAGAGGAAATCTTAAGATATCAGAAAATGATGTGCAAATGCAACTAGCATATGTAAGACACAGTACCTGGACTGACATGTAATAAAGGGTCAAGTGTGTTTAGTATGTGCATCTTGGTTATTGGATAAAGATCTAAAGTATAATATGCAGTTTTCACAAAACAGGGCAGAGGGAATTTAGCTTCAAAACCCTTAAGGCCAAGGGAAGAGTGTACTTTTCATCTTAAGTAGATACAAACAGCATTTTTAGACACAGGCATTTTGTCATGCTGACCAGACTCAGACAAGAGTGAGAATGTGAGTGTTGTGTTTTCCTTACTTTAATCCTCTTACATGCTTTGGGTGGGCTTGCCACTGTGTCAGGGGGTACAAAGGGATTACCTCCTACAAAAAAAGTGTTTTTTTGTGCTTTGTGACCTTGTAATGTCACTGATTTGACTAGTGGCCACCTAAGGTTTCAAGGGTTTTATATAATTTATAGTCATATAATTGTTATTCAGTTAAATGAAACATTTATTTATTTATTTATTTATTTTACATTTGTTGACTGGGATATTCTGACTGGATATATGTCCATTTTCAGCAGAGGCCCATGGAGAAAAGCTCCAGTTACACAGTTAAAACATCACACATAAGAGACAAGCATAATTATCAAAGTAGTTACAGTGTAGCCCTCTAGTAGGGTCTTACAGTAGACACTGTGTGTCACATTATACAAAACCAGCAGGATTACAACAAACTGTTTTGAGCAGGAAATGCATACAATACTATAGGTAGTAAACAGTCACCTAAGATACACTATGTGCTATAATATACAAAAAAAAAACATCAGGATGCAGCAAACTGTTTTGAGCAAGATGTGCATATAATACTATATAAGTAAGATAGTTTATTTGGAAATTAATCTGGGTTGGTACAGGGCAAAGCCAGTGTATATTAAGATACTGTTTGAGACCTTTTTTGAAGAGACTTAGAGAGGGTTCAAGGGTAAGTGTGGAAGGAAGTGAATTCCAGGTTTTGTCAATGAAGTTGACAAACAGGGAGTCACCAGCTGAGTTAGTAGCTTTATAGGTTTGGACTAACAGTTTATTGGATGAGTGTAGTAGCCATGAGTTACTGTATGGTTTTATAATATTTTTAAGTGCGGGAGTGTTTTCATATTGGTTGAGAATTTTGTGAGCTACTATGAGTTGATTAAATAGTAGTAAGCTGGGTAGTTCTAGCCACCCAAGAAGATTGAGGTTTTGACAGTTATGTGTTCTATATGTTGAGCCGGTGGCGAATTTGGCAATATGGTCGTAGCAGTGAGAGAGCTTGTTGAGTTCAGTTTTGTTCAGATTGGAGAGTACAGGGGAAGCATATAGAAGGGTAGAGAGTAGGTGAGAGGGGGAGATTGTGGTCCTAGCTATTTGGGTAAGAAAAGGTTTGGTTCTATATAATGAGCCAAGCTTCTTATTAATGTTTTTTATGGTTTTATTAACATGCAGATCAAATTTGAGATTATTATCCACTATTACCCCTAAAAGCATTGTATGGTTGTCAGGAGAGATAGAGGTACTGTTGCTGGATGTTAAAGAGAAGGAAAAAGGAGTGGATCGATGAGTGGGGGTAAAGAGGAGCAGTTTAGTTTTGTTGGGACTTCGCAGCAGAGGGTGACTAGAGAGCCAATTTTCAATGGTATTAAAAGTGTTCTGGGTTAAGGTTTGCAGCTCTGAAGGGAAGGAGGCCAAGCAGATCAAGGTGGAATCATCTGCATATTGGATGCAGGTTGCTTCAGGGATGGCAGAGTGAAGATTGTTGATGAAGATAGAAAACAGTAAAGGACCTAAAATTGAGACATGATTTTTTATAATGGAGTTGTTTGACAAGTGTGGTAAATGGGCAACTAATTGTGTTTGAAAACCTAAACTAGATTAACAGAGCAGATGTAGGAGAGATTTTGAGAAAATATTTATGGAAAAAAATAATTTGGTACAAATTATTCAAGCATCAGTTCAGTGGTCACTATATTTGATGTAGATTTTCTTAACCCAGAAAAATGGCATTTTTGGTATGAAGTTATAGCTCCTCTGCTAAGCCATAGACTAAAAATATCTTGAGATTAGTTTACAAGAGTGCATAGGAATACTTCAGGCTCTGAGATAACTGTATCTAGGTGCAGAAAAAATATTGTAAGAGCAGGAAGGGAGATTACTGTTTTCAAGAATAAAGATCTAGATGAAGTAAAGAGTGTAATGAATTGTAAGTCAAACAGTTAAAAAGAGAAATACATTTCTATTGCATAAAAGAGGAAACACTGCACACAAACAGAACAAGAGAATTAGTATACAAGGCAGAAAGCAATATGTAAGAAGAATAAGACCTATAAACGGTTTACCTTTAAATAGTCTATTGCACTTTGTCGAACTGTCACTTTATCAACGCGTTTTGCATGAACCAAAACCGCAAAAAATTTAAATGTTGAAAAACATTCGACATTCGACGTTACCGGCTGCGCAACACCTCCACACTCATGCTACCATGGGTAAAAAAGGGGCGAGGTCTTGACGTTCACATATTCAGAATTTGACATTGGAGATGTTAGCAGTTCGGCATTCATGCAAGTAGTGTCGCCCATATCAGGATCGACATTATAAAGGTAAACCCCTATAAACATAACAATAGACAGAAAATACAAATCTTCAGTTGAAATAAAGATATTACTGTAAACACACAAAAAAAAAATAAAATAAAGCAGGACAACATAAGAGTTGACTCTAACATTCAGACCCACAAGTAGTAGCAAAGGACAATCTAGTCAATAAAAGAAATTTAAACTCCAAGCAGGACTGATAATTTTACATTGTACGCAATCAGTACTGACCTTTAGAGAGGAGTGCCATTCTGGAGACTTAGTAAAGTTTGTATGTTTCTGCAGTGAGACCAGTAGCTAAGGAAGAAGAAGAGAATAAGAATGTTATTCAGTTGATAGACATGGAGTAACACAAATAACTACATCCCCAGTGGGAAAAAACTTAGGGAGTTAAACATGAAAAACATCCACATTCCTGACAGCATTGCATACTCTAAGATGAAAGAAGTCATGACTGACTTGACCATAGTTATATATCTATCTGGTTTTCATGCTCTTTCGCTCTATATATATATATATATATATATATATATATATATATGTGTGTGTGTGTGTGTGTGTGTGTGTGTGTGTGTGTGTGTGTGCGTGCGTGCGTGTGTGTGTGTGTGTGTGTATATATATATATATATATATATATATATATATATATATATATATGTATACATATATACGCACGCACACACATAAACATACACACACACATGAAAAAGGATCCTAAGATAGTAAGGTAGTGAGAAGTGACGACTGAAATACCAGCATATAAAGCTAAAGGTTCTGTTAGACCAATAAGTTTACTCTGTACAATCTTTACAATTATGGAGAAGATTGTCTGTGACCGAATCACAATGTAGCTTAGATTTGGGAATACATTAATCTCCTTTGCTTTCAGGCAGGGATTTTCCACTAAAACAAAACATTCATTTTTGGCACTATGTATCAAATGGTGAAAGATAGTTACTTAGAATGATATAAGATTTTTAGATCTCCACTGGAATTTCGATAGTGTGGATTATACTAGCTGACGAGGGCTGCTGTCTGGGATCTGGATAATGATCAGATAGCATAGATAACTGCTTAGATGAGGACAGAAGGTGGAGATTTCATACAGTTTGTCAACATTACCACACACATTACAAATTGTATAATTCAGGGTTCAAGTCTGATTCCACAGCTAGTTATTATTTATAGGAGTAATATGGGTTTCCAGATTTGCTTCCAGTGTGCAGTTATGCTCATGATGTTAAACTAGATGAAGTAAGTAGTAATTTACAATCAAGAAATTTTGTAAATGTTCTAATTTAAGTTTGATGACTGGTTAACCCAGAATTTGTTGATACTTAATCCAAATAAATGTATATGTATTATCTGTAAGCACCGGAAGCAACAGGTGTGTACTAGGTGCAGGTATACCTAACAAAGTAACATGTTACTCGGATTTAGGGGTTAGTATTAACTAAGAACTAAACTTTAAATGTTATAAAATGAAATGCATATGAAAGCTGCAAGATCAGCGGGTCTGACTTGATGGCTATTAGAAATCTAAAATCTGTCTCTGATGCTGCCAGTATAAGACCAACTTTAGAACATTGCACACCACTCTGGGGTCCTGACAAAATGTCATTAATAAATTAGATTAAGTGAATCCAGTGCAGATAGATAAAGAAAATTCTAGGCCTTAAGCTGAAGAATTAAAATACTAGGTTAATGAAGTTAGGGTTATTTTCGATAGGGCCTTAAAAGATGCATAGTTATTTAACAAAGTAGCATTATCAAAAGGAAACATCCAATTAGGATTTAAAGTACTCTATTTAGAGGAAAGTTTAGCAATAGGAAGAGAATGTGTTGATTTGTAGATGAGTAGTTCTGTTATGGAAATATGTCCCCGTGAAAGTCAGTCTTATAAATGCCTTTAAACCTGAGGTGGTTAGTTTCAGTGCAGATAACAGGATAAAGGAATAAACATTCTAAAACATTTCAGTTCATTATCTGATCATATGTCTGCATGTGTATGTGTATTAAGTTGTACATATAAGCATGCACTTTCCATAAATGCAAGTCCATGCCGAACTATAAAAGGTAAGTGCATATGAATGTGATACCCATGCCAGGCTTGGTAATAAAATGCTTTTAGACTGCATGTATTGCCTCCATGATGGTCTCTTCAATAAGAATTACACACAAGACAAAAATGTGCCAATATTGTTTTTAGCTTTGAAGAGTTACGGAATTAGTGGAGAGATTGCAAAAATGTGAAAGAGACATTATGTGCCTAAGCCACTGATAAATGCAGCACAATTTTGCTTTAATCACTGCAGCTAGAGGGCCAATGGAAAATTGATGGAGTATGCACCCAAGCTGGAACAGTGGGATGTGAGCTGTGAAAAAAAAAAATTTTCTGAAGCAAATTTAGCATTTTCAAATGCATTTCACATTGTTTTAATAATGAAGACCAGATATAGTACACTATATAAAGTTAAAACACAGGCAAATCATATAAGGGGAAGAATATTTTGTTATTGAATAATAGTAGAATTTACATCAAACTGCAATTATGAGGTTAAATGCTGTTGCAGAATTGTGGGCACATAAAAAGAGTGTGTGTTGCAGTAATGCACATTTACAAGGCAACAGTAAAGTTGAAATTGACATGTTAGAAATAGGAAAAAAACTGTTATATATATATATATATATATATATATATATATATATATATATATAAATATATATATATATATATATATATATATATATATATATATATATATATATATGGGGGGGGGTGAACGTGAAACAAATTGCCAACATTTTCATTAAATAATGAGAAGGAAAGTAATCATTTCTGTCTGTCTTCTCTATACATGGTAAGAATGTCAACATGGGGATTACTAATGATGCAGCATTATTTGTTATAAAACAGGTCATAGAGAAAATAGGTCACGCCTAAAAAGCACCTTAAATAAAGGATAAGTGAATAGCGTGAGTCCAACGCTGAACGCCGAGAATCAAGGAACAGAATTCATCAGAACGTTCTGATGAAGCCCACCTTCTGTGGGTGAAAGCGCTCAGCCTTGTCTTTGTTACATTAAAATCGTTTCATTTTGCTTGCTCTCTGGTTGCTGACATTTTACACCAGTGGTTTGCTGCAGTTTTGTTCCTTGATTCTCGGCGTTCAGCGTTGGACTCACGCTATTCACTTATTTTTTTTTATATTATTTTTTTTAGTATTCACGCTGGTGGTTTTTCTGTTCTTAAATAAAGGACGGTTTTCACAGTCTGAGGCTTCACAAATGACTTATGGTTATCTGTGAATAGCGGAGCTACACACATATATGCAAATAAGATCAGCAAGTCATTTGCAATAAATAGAGAAAAGGGAGGTCTGTTTTGAAAACATGCACACTTCTCACAAAAAAGAAAGTTGTATAAAGTTCAGCATTATGAAGTTGTGAATTACTGCACAAAAGTGTGAGCGTTCAATCATGTTACATTTTTTCACATATCACAGGTGAGCATAACTAAGAACAGTCATGCTTAAAATGTTTAAAGAAAGCTCAGGCTGTGCAGTGCTTAATTTTTTTTTTTAACTAAAGGGGTTTATAATGTTTTATATAAGGATATCCTTTGGGGACACCCTGACAGTTTCATTAAAGAATAGAAAGAGGGATATTGGAAAGACTGAGAAGGAAAGACAAACACATAGGTAAACACAGAAGGAAAACATCAAGCGTGTTTGTGCTAGAGGAGATGGCACTATATTTTTGCTAGGGGATAGACCACCTATTTTTTTCTATTTTTTTATATGAGAGGGTAGTGAGGTGGGAAATAGGTACAAGGGTGTAAAACAAAGGATAAGGGAAGAAAAGCAGAGGAAGTGCCATCTGAAGTCCAAGTCCACAGAGACTCAAACATGACCACTGCCAGATTGTGTTGCAGTGGATGACCCCAATATTGAAGGGTAGGGGCCTGTGTTGGTGTGGTGGTCAGCACCAACTGCCAGAGCATGTCTTCTACTTGCTGAAGAGGTGCTTTGACTGTCTGAATTCTCCTATCCACTATCTCCACCAGTACATCTTCTGCCAAGCTCCAAAGCCCCTTTTTGGTGAAATTTGCCAGGATGCCACATGCTGGAGTGCCTGCAGGACTGGTGCCTCCAACCTGACCCTGTGAGGAGATCCCTGGATGAGGACAAAGATATCTGTCCCTAGTTTGGGAATATATGCCCAGCCTGTTCCTGAGAGATTTGAAGGCGTAAAAAAAGGAAAATAAATGGGAGAGAAACAGAACAATAAAGGAGAAAGAAATGCATAATCAAAATAAGAAAAACAGTGAAAAAAGATAGTGAGGAGGGACAAAACAAAAAAGGCACAATAAATGCATACATTATATTTACAAGCCGTTTCCTACACTAAAAACAAAAGAGGATGAACCAAACCACAGCAGGCAGCAAATAAAAAAAGAATTCCATTTAATGGTAAGTGCTTTCGCAGCACATCAAGCTGCTTCATCCTCTTTTGTTTTTGGTTTACTTTTGTTTAGTTATTGGTTGAACCAATAATCTGCACCACATTCTTGTTCTTTTGCATTTCATACAATATTGAAATATTGCATTAAAATCTTTATTTTAGTAAAACAAGTGTACAGGAAGTGTTTATGCATACACTGGGAATAGTCATTTGGGAAGTGTTTTTACACTTGGGAAGAATGATGTGAGTAGTGCTTATGCGTACTTCAGATAAATTCATGTGGCAAGGGCTTGTGACTTCTTAAAGCGGTGTGTGTATCTCCCAAGATATGCACATAAAATACTTTTAATACAGTAATAAAATACCCTTTGTAATTATTAGAAGCAATCAGGTTAAAAACAGTAACAGTAGCCTGAACTGTAATTGTTTCAGTTGCTTTTCTTTCATATGCAAAGCTATAAAGATAATTTTCTTATTACCAATACAGAAAACAGTTGTAAAAGGAGTACAGCAGTTGTACACACACATTTCTCTGTTTTTTTACAGTAATATAATGATTTCAAATCCTTTTTTAATCTTCTTATACATATTACAAATTAGAAGATTAAACTAGTCTTTCTACTCTTTGTTGTTGCTGGTAATTATATTTTGTCACTTCCTCAGCTGTAATTAGAACAGAGAAGACAAGTTTTGTTTGCCTCTATTTGCAATTGTTTACATATATGTGTGTGTGTGTGTGTGTGTGTGTGTGTGTGTGTGTGTGTGTGTGCATGCGTGCGTGTGTGCATGTGCATCTGTGTGTGTGTGCGTGCGTGCATGCATGTACGTGTGTGTGTGTGTGCACGCGCGCGCGTGCATGTGTGTATGTGCATGCGTGCGTGTGTGCGCGTGTGCGCGTGTGTGTGTGTGTATCCCTGTACAAATAACTCCTTTTTGTTTTCATTTTTATTTTCTTTTACCTATAGCTGTATGAATTTGTACAATACTGTGCCAATATTCCCTCTTGTGCAACAGAAAAATAAGTATGAAATTTGTGTGGAATATAGTTTTCAAAATACTTCACTGTGCATGTAACACTGTGTTCAGGTATAACTTATTCAGGAACACAGAAATGTAGCAGTTCATGGAAGTTTGTATTTCCTTTGCTGTACAAATGTGTCTGATCTGCTAAATAATGTAGAAGTAAATTATGTGTCAGTAAATTTTGTGCTGGTCATTCACTTGGCACAGCAACCCCCACCCACCTTCCCCAAACCTCCAGCCTAAATAAGGTTTGGTGTTTCAGATTTCAGCCATGTTGCACATGCAAATAGAAATACTTTTGAACACACAACTGTGTTAAGCAATTGCTTTATTATATTTCTATGGCCTACACAAAACTATATTCATGTAATGTAAGTATTAAATCATTTTATGCAATAATTGTGAAAGTGTAATTTGAATTTCCTTATTTATAAAGCTATTTTCAAATACTTCTTGTAGCGCAGTATATTATTTACAGAGCTACAAGTACAGAATATTATTTTAATAAACATATGTCACATTTGTATATATTGCAAAATGTTAACACATTACTCCTATACATCTCTTTTAAAAAAGATGCATGCATGCTTACAAACATGCCCATGATTTCCTCTACATTTCATAACAGCATTACAAATAATATTTTCAGGTGCAAATAACTTTCTGCTCTAATTATCACAACTTGTTAAACTGTTTTTATCATTAATATGGCTCATTTAAGAAACATTTTTTTACTTACTATAGAACTCTGGCCTTCTCGCTGCTAACTGGTGTACCCACTCCGGTCAGTGCTACACTTCTGCAAATCTTCATAACGGTGATGATACTACTGGCCAGAATGGGTTATACCTGTCAAGGTCGATAGTATTCATCCAGTTCCTGCCAGACATCAATTTTTTCCACATATCATTTTTGGGCATTCTTTAATGTTATCACAATATGAAATCATTGAGGAGGAAGGGCATTATTGTGGTCTCCTTATTGGACCAGCTAGGAGACCAGCTTTGTACCATCACAGGTGCTGCCATCTTTCAAAGTGCCAGAACAGCAATGAGGAAAATATGGTCAGAGATGTGTTAATCAGGGTTAGAACCACTGCCTGTGGTGTGTAACATTACCTTAACAGAACTCTTTTTACTAGCAAGAGCATTGCTACAGCTATTGATATTATTGGCAAGTTTGGTTTAACCAAGAACTGCTTTGTCAGATATTTTTTTTCTTAAAGGAAACTAGTTACCTTTCTCTTCTATGCTTGATTAAAATGGAAATATACCATTGATAATCTGCACTGATAATCGTTATTGGTAAAAGTTATTTTTTGTACCTCAACACCAGTATGTCTCATGTAGTACAGCAGAATTTATTTGGAAGGGACAAAATAAATGGCACTATCTACATTCTTCATTTTCATTCAGCTGCTCCCATTAGGGGTCACCACAGCAGATCATCTGTTTCCATTTCTTTCTGTCCTCTGCATCTTGCTCTGTCACACCAACCACCTGCATGTCCTCTCTCATAAACCTCATCTTAGGTCTTCCTCTTTTCCTTTTACCTGGCAGCTCCATCCTTAGCATCCTTCTCCAAACATACCTAGCATCCCTCCTCAGCACATGTCCAGATCAACGCAATGTTGCCACTCTAGCTTTGTCTCCAAATCATCCTACCTGAGCTGACCCTCTAATATACTCATTTGTAATTCTGTCCATCCTCGTCACACCCAGTGCAAATTTTAACATCTTTAACTCTGCCACATCCAGCACTGACTCCTGTCTTTTTGTTCATGCCACTGTCTCCAACCCATATAACATAGCTGGTCTCATTAACATCTTGTAGACCTTCCCTTCACTCTTCTTGGTACCCATCTCTCACAAATCACTCCTGACACTCTTCTCCACCCACTCCATCCTGCCTGCCCTCTCTTTTTCAACTCTCTTCTACACTCACCATTACTCTGAACGGTTGATCCCAAGTATTTAAACTCATCCACCTTTGCTAGCTCTACTCCCTGCATCCTCACCATTCCTCTGTCCTTCCTCTCATTCACACACATATATTCTGTCTTAGTCCTGCTGACCTTCATTCCTCTCCTCTATAGAGCATATCTCCACCTATCCAGGGTCTCCTCAACCTGTTGTCTACTCTCACTACAAATCACAATGTCATCGGCAAACATCATAGTCCACAGGGACTCCTGTCTGTTCTTGTCTGTCAACCTGTCCACCACCATTGCAAATAAGAAAGGGCTCAGAGCTGATCCTTGATGTAATCCCACCTTCTCCTTGAATGCATTAGTCACTGCTACCGCTGATGTCACCACTGTCACACTTGCCCTAGTACATATCCTGTACCACTCTTACATACTTGTCTACCACTCCAGAATTCCTTATACGATACTAGAACTCCTCTCTAGGAACCCTGTCATATGCTTTCTCTCAGTCAACAAAGACACAATGCAACTCCTTCTAACCTTCTCTATACTTCTCCATCAACACCCTCAGAGCAAACATAGCATCTGTAGTGCTCTTTCCTGGCATGAAACTAATATCTACATTAGTTTTCCTGCCATAAAACCACTAACTATATTATTTTTAAGTTTTATAAAACATGAAACCACTATCTACATTACTTTTGCTGACATGAAACCGCTATCTATATTATTTTTAAGTTTTATAAAGTTATGTTTGTTTGAGGTGCTAGGGTATGGCACACAACACTGGATGAGCAGGGATTACACTTCAGATTGCTACAAACTTTCACATTCAGATGACTCCATTTTTTTAAGTACATTCTTATTTTGGCTAGTCTAGGGCCATTTATGCATTCCAGTGGCAAGCGTGAGACAGCTACAGATGCTGGAGCTGTCTGCAGCATGTCCATGTCAGTCTGCATGCATACATTCATGTTACCACAAGTTCATAATTATCGAGAAGCTGAAATTCAACAATACATCTCAGGTCATATTTGTGTACTACTACGATTCATAGAAATGAATGTAAATTAGTCTGATTTGCATATAACTCATGGAAATGCCTCTGAATTTTCACCAATAAGATGAGCAGTGTCATATTAATTAGTCAATAGCAGAGAGTCAGCAAATGAATTAGGATAGCGCAGACTTACTACAATAAGGAAATATTTAAAAAATATGTCATAATTTAATAAGAAACACTTAAAAATCTTATTTCATTATTGAATTAAGGGTCATTTGTAATATACTTACATATGTGATGCGTATGTTATGATAGAATTTACTGATTTATAGATCTGTGTCATTTTGAAGTAAAGTTAGATTTCATGATAGAGGCAGTGAAAATAATTACTGATGACAGAAAATTAACTTTACACTGGTATAGTTTACTGATTGTGCATACATGGGTTTAAATGCAGTAATTTACTACAGAAGTTCTGTAGTGCTAAGGACATCACAGGCAAGTGTAATGAATCTGATATTTTGGTGTGACAGGAGTACAAAATGGCGGTATTATCAGTGCATGACAATGACTGAGGTTAGAGCATGGATACTTCTTGTGACAAAACTGATTGCACTCATGACCCGAGTGAACTGTAGGTAATACATTGCAATTTTATGTGTCTATATTGACATTTCTGTATGTAATTATATGAGTTATGTTAAGTAACATTTTTATTTAATGCAAATGACAATAGGGTTGCCACCTTTTCAAATGACCAAAATGGGACATTTTCGGTATACACATCAGATTTTACAGGCCGATACATATCCACGGTCAGTACAAAGGATATAACTTTACTTTTTTGCCTAAATGGAAGCTTATTCTTGTAGCAGTTTAGTTGCTTACATGGCCGGCCTTAGGCATAGGCCAACTAGGCGGCCGCCTAGGGTGCCGCTGTAGCAGGGGCACTTTTCCAGTATTTATTTGGTGTAGGTAGACCAGGTTGGGGGCACCTGGGTGGTGTGGGGGGGCGCTGTGGAGGCCTTTTGCCTAGGGCACCAGCTGACCTAAGGCCGCTGCTGGTTGCTTATTCTGTTTCTTGCAACATTTAGGTATTTTACATACAGAAATAACTATTTTATGCAACTATTACATGAAATATGGGACATAATTATGTCCTACAATCTCAGGACATTTGCCATTTTTAATATTTTTGGTCAGGACACAACTGCCCAAAGAGGGACTGTCCCTCGCAAAGTGGGACAGGTGGTAACCCTATGGCAAGAAAACCTGGCCAGTGTTTTGTACTGTAAAAGTTGATTACATTGAAACATTATTGTCACATTTTCTGACTGAGGCCCTTTTTTCACATTAGTACTGATAGAAAATAAGCAGAGGAATGATAACTTCAGTCATGAGGAAAACTGTGCCCTCATGGCAGCACGTATGACATATCAGAAACTTCTTTTTAGGAAAGGGGGACCCAGACAAGCTGAGAGGAACAAGGCCTGGACTCAAGTAGCTGTTGAAATTAATGCAGTGTGTGGCAAAAATAGAGTAATGACATAGGGCAAGAAAAGGGCAAATGATATGGTAGCACATGCTAGAAGCAAGTCCAGGCATATTGGAATTTCCTCTACCACTACTGGAGCTGGACTCTAACCCCCGGATTTACTATTCCTCTGTGCAGGACTAGCTTAGTCCTGCACAGAGGCGGCCGTTTAGGAGCAGGACAGCAGCGCGCCATGCATAATAATGAGGCATGCTGCCTGAGCTCCTAGGCTTACACGGAGCATATAAGAGTGCAGAGGGCGTGTCTGAGAGCAGAGCTCTCAGAATAAACACACCCCCGCAATGAAGAACAGCAGAAAGGGGTATGAAATGAGTGAGATCACTCATAGGTGACCGCATATCCCCACCAACAGTCCCCCTTGTGTACAGCAGCAACAGTATACATAAATAAAATGAAAAAACCCTTAATTCTTTTTTTAAAAATCTGATTAAAGCTAACCGTAGGTGTGCAAGTGTGCCCATCACTTAGCTACGGTTAATACAGCTTAAATGGCTGAAGAGGATAACAAGGAAGATATATGCAAATGCAGCAGCATAGCAATAGTGTAGTGGGCAGTGCATTTGCCTTACAAGCAAGCATATCCAGTATGAGTCCCACTGCTGTACATTCCATTTTCCATGGCGAAGCACATTATGAACAATATTTATGTTGCATAACCCACTAAATAACATATTTTCATGAACTGGAGTACTGCAGTAAATACACATGTGAGGTGTCAGTGTCATAATGAATAAGGCACTAGTAAGCAGGGTTAAGCACAAATAAGCAGTAGTAAGCATATTTAAGCACTAGTAAGCAGGCTTAAGCCCATTTGCATGGCGGTAAGCAATACCTACACTGGGTTCAGCAATTTTAAAGCTAACTCTCTGTAAGCAGATGTAACGGCAGGTTAGCAGTGTTTACCATTGTGCAAACCCGCTTACAACTGCTCAAAAGTGCCTTAATCACTCTGTATCTAATGGCCCTTGTTCTGGCCATCAACAAAATAAGCAACCATGCAGGTCTTGAACCCAGGACCCTATGTACCATAGTCACAGTAGTTAACCACCAAGCCATCACAGAAATACAGAAGAATGAGGTATCAGCAAAGAAGTCCTCACCATGGTAAAACCAAATGGAACCTGTGACAGGAATCAATATACAGTCATATGTTCCATAACCCACGAGATAACCTAAATATGTGAACTGGAGTACAGCAGTAAGCTCAGAATTGAGGTGTAATTGTAATAGAGTGTTGAAGTCCCCAATAAAACACAAGGACCCCATAGAGTGTATGTACACATTTATCATGGATACCAGGCAGATATATAATAGATAATGAATAAGAAATCAATGCCAAAAAGAAAAAAATAATGCAAAGTCTAATGTAAGCAACGCTAAGCATTGCACAGGCCAGTTTAGGAGGTGTAAGCAATGTGCAGGCCAGCTAACTCAATGTGCCCAGTGTTATGCCCCTTTAAACAATGCCAGCCTTTGTTAATCAGGTTTGCACATAGCTTAGCCTTTTCAAAACCAGCCAATCATGGAAAAGTGTGGGAAATTGGCCCTACTTAAACCCAAGAGGTGGGAATACATCTCATAACTGGTTGTAGCTTCCCCTTGCTGGCACTATAGCAGTAAGGGGAGAAGGTGTGCGCTTCCTGGCACAGTGCTGGTGCATCCAGGAGTCCATGATCATGGCATGACTCCTAGTTAAAGATCATGCTCAGAGACTGCTGCAGGGCCAGTACCAGGGCTCCCAATATAAGGCGGAGGCCTAGGACCATCTCGCCTGTGACCTCACCAGTGCCACTGGAATACCCCAAAATTGGTGAGCAGGTCAGGCACCACTATGCTGAACTGAAGTTGTGTAATGGGGATCTCTTGGAGGAGTGGCTCCAAGAGGCTAGAGCATCATGGGATATTCCAGACGTGTGTAAGTATCACCCCAGAATGTGTGTAATAATTGCCAGCTCAGGTATATCATGGAAAGGTATGGCTAAATATTCCTATTATGTCCCACACAGCTGCATTGGAGTGGGCTGCGAACCAGGAGGCCCAGATCAGTCACCTGGCGAGGTTGTGACGTAAGGCAGGTCAGTAATACTCATGCATTTACTGTCATAGGAAATAAAAATAAAAGTAGTAGTAGTAGTAGTAAATGAATATAGGTTCATAGGTTCATAGGTTCATACTAGGCTATCTGCCCTAGGGCATTTATAAGCCTAGCCAGACTGTGTTTGGCTTTCGCCACCCATTTTAAATTAATTTTGCTATGCCCTTTTTCGAGGTTAGTATACTGTGCCTCTGTCTAACAGTGACACAGAAGTGATACCCGGGGTAAACCTACAAATAGCTTGTATCAAACCTGTATTGTTCAAGGCAAGTACTCCATACACTAGAAAATATGGCAGGAAGAGTCTGATATTGTTTGTAAGTCAATAAAAGTGTAGTAGCCTGACAAAACAGGTGTAACTGCTGGACTATGTGTGTATATCCTGGTATCATGCAGTAATGTAGATATGCAATCATGTAATAGTACTGTAGTATTAAGCACTGTTACCCACACTGTGCACCATAAAAGCCCCCAGAGGCCATTTGGTACAACTGAGAGACACATAGACAGTAAACAGGAAAAATGCAGACAACAAAAAACAAATAGCACATGCAACTGAAATAAGCGCTGTTGTTTTTTTTTTAGCACACACAGCCACGGTTCGAATCCTGCCAGTGGTAGTAGTCTGCATACAGAATCATACCCCACAACTGTACAGATATGTCCAGAATGTCTAGTAAAGTGGCCCATATATGTTGCCTATCAAACTGTCCCCTGGGAAATTAGTGGGATGATTCCAGACATATAGGCAGCAAACAGGAAATGCAACTGATTGACACACAGCTATGAGAACAAAGCTGACACCCTAGTAACTCCCCAATACCTTATGTGACAAAGCCAAGTATGTCTCATGTACACCCCAACTTGTCAAGCTGTGGTCAGAATATGTACAGTAACAGAGTGAGATGTACATGCATAATAGTAATGTGGAATCTGGTACTGTGTGAGGGAACATTCAGGTAGAGCTAATAAACATTCCTCCCACAGGTCTGTCAGATACCAACACTGTGCCCAGAAATACACGAATGATATGCAGTTGCTCTGAATAAAGAGGTATTACACATCACTTTCACCCACACTGTCCAACAACATATAACTGTCTAGGAAATCTGTATATGAGTGTTGTAATACAATGTCAGAATGCAAAAGTACAGGGGATTAATAAGACAGAAAGCAGATAGGAGCTATACAGCAATATCTATATAGCAGACACAACTGTGATAGGCAGTGTTTAAGTGGTAGCAAGCACAGGCATGGTCTGAATCCTGGGAGTGGAATTAGGCTGCATACAGATTCATACCCGACAACTGTACAGATGAGGCCAGAATGTCCAGTATATGTGCCCATATCTGCTGCCTGTCCCCCTGTCCACCTGGTAAGTCCATGGGATTATCCCAGATGTTTAGCCAGCAAACAAGGTATACAAGTTATTGTCAAACATCATGAGAACACACCTGTCACTGTAGCAACCCCCAAAACTGTTCAGAGTAATATTTCAAGTATGTCCTATCTACACTCCCATGTTGTCAAGCTGTGACCAGAGTGTGTACAGTAACAGAGTGAGATGTATGTGCATAATACTAATGTGTAATCTGGAACTTTGTGTGGCAACAGTCAGGTAGTGCTAACAAACATTGCTCCCACAGGTATGTTGGATACGAACACTGTGCTGAGAAATACCGACCATTATAACCTGTACTGGTACTGTTCACTCTGGTATTGTAGGGAATTGTGAGCGTTGCAGTTTCTCTGAATAATAAAGTATCACTGGTCACTGTCACCCACACTGTGCTACACAACATAACTGTGTAGGAAAGCATGTATATGTGTGTGTCAGGTCACTAAAGGTGGAAGAGGGCAATATTCTAGATATGTCCCGACACATCAGTATGTGATCAACACATGGCCAGAGTCTGTGCAGAAAGAGTTGGATAGCTATGTGCAAAACAACAACCCAGAATCCGGGAGTATGTGTACAAACAGTTAGTTAGTGTTAACAGACATTCCCTCCACAGGTATACCAAGTAAGAGGTGCAGGTAAAATCGGTTCATGTGCAATGATAATGACAGCCATATCACTGTCCAAACTAAGGCTGTAGGGTAGTGTAGTAAGACTTGTAATGTACAGATAACAGCACTGACTAGAAAAGTAATGTGGACTACAGGAATATACTAGTTGCTAATTGACATCTTTCTCTCGACCGCACCATATCTCCAACAATAATCAACATACCCACCCCAACTGGTATGTAATGACACCTATGTTCTGATAATGTCCAATTGTTTGATAAATATTTCGATGGTTCCCATGCATGTGCTATATTAAATTATTCCAACATTGGTGGCATGGTGTAATCAATGTACCTGCATGCTGTTCTTATTACCATTGTGGTCCCATATAGGTTCATAGGTTCATAGGTTCATAGGTTCATACTAGGCTATCTGCCCTAGGGCATTTATAAGCCTAGCCAGAGTGTGTGTGGATTTCACCACCCCTTAGGATGAGAATACTATACCCATTAGTTTGCTGTGCCTCTGTCCAGCAGTGATACAGAGATGATTCCCGGGGTAAACCTACGATCTCCCATCCACTCGTCAAGATTTCTCTTGAACAGAGTCAGTGAGGGGCTCTGCCTCACATGGACTGGGATTCTGTTCCATAGTGTAGGGAGTCTCTGGGTGATGAATATGTCCCTCCAGCACGTCCTATTTATATCCGTGTTGAGGTTTAAGTCTCTTGCTCTCGTGGCTCTGGTGGATTTGGATTTTTTGAGGTGGAGCATGTCCATTAATTCGGGTTGGACATGGCCTTGTATGTCAGGCACAGATCACCTCTGAGCAGGCGGTATGCGACTGAATAGAGCTGGAGTTTCTTCAGTCGGGCATCGTATGACAGATGTTTGAGCCCTTTATCCTTTTGGTGAGGAACTTTGGGGTCTTTCCAACTGCTGCAGGTGTCGCGTAAGGTACATTCTGAATGGGGCGTTGTACTCAATCATTGGTCTGATAAGTGAAGAGTACAGGGGTACAATGACCTCTCCTGATCTGGATGTGAATCCCTTCATGATCAGGTGGGCAATGTAGAAGGTCTTCCTAACCACTTTGGCAATGTGAGTGTCAAAGAGAGGTTACTGTCAACTTGGGTCCCCAGGTCCCTGATAACTTCTTCCGTGTTTAATGGATTACCACCTATGTGGTAATTAGGGGTTACCTTGTTTTTCCCAAAGGGTATGACTATACATTTTTTGGCATTTGGCTTAAGGCCATGGCTCTGGCACCAGTTATCCATTTCTATGAGACCTTTCTGGAGGATGTCTGTGTCTGATGGAGTGTCAATTATGGTGCCCAGTTTGCAGTCATCTGCAAATTTTGTCAACCACAATCCCCTATGTTTGCCTGCACTTCAGAAAAATAAATGCCGAACAAGAGGGGCCCAGGACTGAGCCCTGTGGGACACCGCTCGTGACCGGCTTAGAGTCTGACATGGCACCAGCAACTCTAACCCTGTGTGTTCTGTCCTTGAGCCAGTTTGCAACCCATCTTGTGACATATGGGTTTACATCTAAGCTGGTGAGCTTTTCTATGATGCCCGAGTGGGGTATTGTGTCAACGCTTTTGCTAGGTCAAGGTAGGCTGTGTGAACTGCCTTACCCTCATCAATGGCCTTAGTGACTGTTTGAAAAGTCGACCAAGTTCAAGAGGCAGGATCTGCCCTTGACAAAGCCAAATTGGGTAGGATCCAGTGTTTGTAGGTCCCCAATGTCTTTATTTATGAGTTCCATTATGATCCTCTCCATAGCTTTGCAGACAAGGCTCGTCAAGCTTATGGGCGGTAATTTCCAGGGTCCGTGAAGCACCGCCTTTGTGGAGTGGGACCACAGTTGCCGTCGCCATTCTTTGGAGTGTATCCTGTAGTAAGGCTAAGATTAAACAGCAGCCTTATGTGTGGGTTTAGTTCCTCATTGAGTTCATGTAGCACACATCCGGGGACACCGTCCGGTCCCATTGATGCTGTGTTTTTTGCTTTAGAGAGCAGCTCTCACCTGGGCATCTGAGATGTTTGGGAGGCTAGACTCTGGTGGGATAGATATTTCTCCTTTTGGGCAGGGGGAGGGGAGAAATTTGCACTGAACCTGTCTGCCAGTATGTTGACAATGTCTGTGGGTTCAGTGATTTTTTTATCATTTTGGACTAATTCTGAGCATATCTGGGAGTTTCCACCCAGGTTTCTAACATAGCTAAAGAAGGCTTTATGATTGTCTTTTGTGTCATTAGCGATTTTTCTCTCAAAGTTGGCCTTGGATGATTTTATGAGTGATCGTAGTTTTTTGCTAGTATTGATCAGAGATGCCTTCCCATTTAAGGATTTTGCTCTGTCATGTAGTAGCTTTCTCCTCTTGTTGTAGAGTTTGTTTATGGCTGGAGTCCACCAGACCGGGCGCCTGCCTTTGGTGGAAAGGGTCTTGATTTTATTAGGGATTGCTTGATCCATACATTCCTGGAGGTGCTCGTACAAGGCATTTGTAAGGGTTTCAGCGGCATGGGTTGTGGTTTCCACTGGCTCAGGGGCCTTGAAGGATACCACTCCAGTCTTAAGAAGTGTGAAGTTTGCTTTTGAGAAGTTCTGTTGGATATGCAACTGCATATGCATGTGTTCTGTTGGATATGCAACTGTTCCGCATCTGGTGTCTGGGTTAATGAGAATATCTATGCATGCTGTCATACCTAACCCTGGAATGTGCTGACTATTACTAACCCACAAATGATGATGAAATCTAAACACTATAGCACATTTGGGAAGGCCGGTCCGAGTGGACCCACCTGTCCCACCTCAGCCGGCCATGGCACCGGGCACCAGCATGTCTGGGGGTCCAACCCGGGACCTCCCTGTCCATTGGTCCTGCACCACCTTCAGGTGGAACTGCCTTAGGGGATGGGGCTCACCACCCCTGGGAGTAGGCGTGGACAGGCACCTGCCACCCATCGCCAGGTCAGGGTCGTGGTGCGTAGAGCAATCAACGAGTAGTTTGATGATCTTCTACACCAGCTCGAGGGCCGTGTGTCATGATTAGAGAGTCAGCCTGGATCTGAGACTCAGCCCCCAGCACAGCCACCTTCGGGACTGTGAAGGTGCACTGGTGACTGCCCATGGATGGGGACCTCAGTCCCACTGTTACCACTAGGGGGATTGTGGGCTTCCGATATCCCAACACCTCTCCCCATCAAGGTGTTTACCCCCCAGATGTGTCATATACCACCCCTGTATGCAGCCTGATTGTCATGTCTATTAACCTACCCAACCTACCTCCCCAAATATACCTACTTCCCCTCACCAACATCCCACTCTCACCTGAAAAAAAAAGCAATCTGTTCCCACAAAAAAATCCCGCCCCATACATAGATGTCTATTTCACACACGTGCCCACTGGTCACATGTAATCTGGTCTAATTGGCATCACAATTTATTATTGTTGTCCTCACGCCTCTCCCAGGGGTTTGAGTGTCCAAATCTACCTCAAAATTCAGTGCATATGCACAGCTGTTGCTGTAGAAGAAATGGGCAGCTTTGGACCATCTCTACATCCTTCCTGCACATCCCTGGCTACTTTCCCTACTGTCTTTCCCTCTTTGTGGCCCTTTTTCACCACTTTCCTATCAACCCCTGTTTCTTTTCTTTTAAAGAAATTAGCGTGGGGTAAGTGGGAGTAAGCACTTTTAAGCAGCAGTAAGCGGGTTTAAGCCTGTTTGCTTGGGATAAGGAATGCCTACACTGGTTAAGGAAATTAAAAGCTTAGTATAAGAAACTGTAACTGGAAGTTAGCAGTGCTTACCTCCAAGCAAACCTGCTTACAACTGCTTTAAAGTGCCTTAATCACTCTGTATCGAACGGCCCGTGTTCTGCCCAGCAACAAAATAAACAGCCTCTCCAAGGCTTGAATCCAGGACTCTGCACACCATAGCGATTTCCCACTAAGCCATGTCAGATATACATAACCCTTATGGTTTCAGAAACATATCATCCAGCCCAGTCATTATAACAGTACAGAGAATGTATTCCAACATTTAGATGTATGTGTGTGTGCAAATATATTAATATCTAAACAGATACAACACATCTATATATATATATATATATATATATATATATATATATATATATATATATATATATATATATATATATATATATATATATATATATATATTAAAATATATATAAACATATATATAAATATATATGAACATATATACATGCAAATGCCTACATCTATAGATATGTATGTCTACACCTACATGTCTAAATATGTACGGCAGGTTATATATATGTCAGCAGATATATATATATATATATATATATATAAAACACGACTATATGTATATACGGACATAAATCTGTAGATATCAATGGGGAAATAACAAAAACATATATGGCCACATTCAACGTTAATGGGGATGAGAGGCCCCAAACAATATACGTCTTATACGAATAGGTTTAGTCCCCCACAACCAAACACGTCCCCCCTGAAATACACTACCAAGTGTTGCAGATCCCATAACCAGGGCCAGACATGACATGGGCATCCCTAGGATACATATACACAGACACATATATGCAGATACAGATATATATATATATATATATATATATATATATATATATATATATATATATATATATATATAGATATATATATATAGATATATATATATAAATAGATATGTATGTAACTACACATACACACACAGAGATATGCACACTAAGTTACATATGTAGTACATGCACACAATATGGAACAGCCACTATTCCTACAGTTACCACCTTACCAACTGGAGACTGTATGAGCCACCCATGCAAATGACCTTCATTGCCTGCAACATATACTCACAGAGATATTAAAGGATATAACACCACACACAGGTGTGCATAAATGGGAAAGATTTATTTTATTTATGTACCATTACAGTTGTATATGCCATGTCATATCGCTGTTTAGACATGGACATCCATATAAACAGAGTAATGCAACTGTGAAACAGTTATACTAATACAGTAGTCTGGAAAAGTAAACAAATGTTGCTGTCTAGGCTAAGGCCATCAAGTAGTACAATAGTAAAGACAGACTGGGCCACAGGATACCAAACAATCAACAGTAAGTAATGCAGGTGTATAGTTCACCAGCCTCTATCTACACTCTGTAGACAATCCCTAGGGGGTAAAGACCTCAGTTGATACACTGGGATGTAACTGTTACATAACAAGGCACAACTTACACCATCACAAGCACACTGACAAAGAGAACAATCTGTATGGCAGGTGGCAGTAGGCCTGCAAATAACCAAGGTGGATTGTATGTTAAAGTACATCCATATACCTTAAGGCAGCCCACCTCTGATGGTCTTCAGGACTTTGGGCTTTCAGGATTCTGTAGCGCTCCCATATACATATATGTATATATAGATATATGCATACATAGATATATGTGTATGTATATATATATATATATATATATATATATATATATATATATATATATATATATATATATATATGTATGCACATCCTATGTGTACAGATATGCCTAGTTATGTTGGTATATATGTAGATATCAATAACTATATGAGCATACATATCTATTCTGATATACCAACTACTGTCAAAATATATGTAGATATCCATACGTATATGTGTGTATGTATCTCTAACTGTATATGTGTAGGCATATATTGCTCTGTATATGTATATATCTGGGTGTTTATTTGTATATCTATGTACATATACATATCCATCTATGTATGTTGATATGTATATCTGTATGTCTATATAGATCTCTGGATAAGTATATGTACATATATCATCCCACTGCTCTGTCTGACATACATGACTGTTATGGTGGCCCGGCAGCAGTACATATGGCAAGTAACTGGACATTACATCTCACTGGATAAGTACACTAAGCTGCTAGGCATGTAACAAAGCACTGTGCAGGCTACAGGCAGACCGGCTCAGCACTGCCCTACATTTCCTATGGGGGAATGCACATGTACCTGCACATAGATAGCAGGCTCTACAGTCATGCCACAGCCAGAGTAACATACACCTGTGTGTAATTGCATCACCACAACCAATGTGAACACATCCACAGCTACATATGGCATGCTAGCATATTATTACAATATATGGACTATCTGTTCAACATCAACCTCATATGTGCCACCCACACACTAACCCTACATATACTGGGCCGCTACACAGTGTGATCCGCTGCCTGTCTGTGGTATGGGACATGTGCATGTATGGCCCTACAAACATGTAAGCCGATAAGGTAACATACAGTGGTGCAGCATGTAACATCATATAGAACAGGACTAAGAACAATGACACCTCCCACAGTGTGTACACAGGCCAAGGTACATATTAACAATACACACACTGCTGACAATCATCATAAGTACACAGACCTCAGTACTGTACACACAACCACTGATTGTCCAGGTTTTGTCATCAAATATAACCCCTACAATACATTACGAGTAGCAGTCTGATATCTCACTGGCTTATTATCAGATATGAAGTCACTAATGATGGTGTACAGTACATCTGCACCCTTTACTGCATAATATATGTACAAAAGTTGTCAGGGTTGTGGCTGGAGGCCAATATTGACATGTTTCTGTGATAACCTCATACATGTACTGTTGTAACAGGGTTTGTTGCACCATATGTCCTATGAGGGATATGAAGTCAGTAACTCTCACGGCTGTCACCATCTACAGACTGCAATCCTCACACTACCTTCTGCAGTTCACAGAGAGGTACTCTGTGGGTAACACATGAAACAAAAGGCACCACACACTGCCCAGTCTGCAGATGACCCTACATATGGGGTTCCTCATAAATATAGCACTGACATGGCAGTTATTAAAACATGTAGGACAGCCATATCCACACACACCCTGTTAAACCAACATTACTCCAAATGTAGTATAGCAGCAGTCAGGTCAGGCACATCCCCCCCCTCCTGTGTGTTGGCCTGGTTCCAAAGTGCATGTTGTTAGAGGTAAACCCCAATCCATCTGAGATGCTGTTTGCCAGACAACAGGTCGAGCTCCTGCTCACAGTGAATGAAAGGCCCAACACCAACATGGTTTTCCTAGATATTGGTGTGTGTTTGCATGCAATTGGCTATGGGAATGTTACCACAGCTGTTCCTCATGCAATCAGATAGAGATGGGCTGCAATTCGTGCAGAGACAATCAGCTGACCTGAGCATCACTTAAAATACAGATGCTGCCGCCCAACCAAAGTAGGTGTAAGTCTCCACATCCACCAGAGAGGGAGTAAGAGAGGCAGACACAAGCACAGAAAAGCTAGAGATGGGTGGGAGAGTAAACCTACATGTTTGTGTCACACACCTACCAGTACAGGGAATCAAATCCCCGATGACTATGTAGTGCTGTCACATGTCCATGCAGTTATTGAATGTGCCACATGGGTTACCTGTTGGGAAGCCCCCAGAACGTATATGTGATGGTGAGTGACATCTGTAACAGGGATATGGTAGCTATGTGGTAGATGTTGTACACGTGCCTGCCCCCATGAACAGGTGTCAGCATCAACACACCCACACTCTCATAGGGACACTCACACATTGCCACACTTGGCAGGGCCAGGAATACAACTCAGCGCTAGTGGGATTGGCACAACACAGTACTGTGCAGGTATCATAGGCACCACAGGGCTCATATGGTGGTTATATGTGCAAAGGGTATGTGGAGGTGTCTGGCATCAGACAGCATGCTTCAGTATGCCAGTGGGGGTTGTAGTGAGTGTGAATGTGGTCATACACATCATACACCACACACACAGACACTGGTGCCAGTACTGACATGCATGTGTGCACTTCTTCATAGGTGTGTTGTGGTTGATGGTGCCAGATGGCTATACAAGGCTAGGTGATGGTTATACCTTGGCATCAGGCCACATGACAATGGTCTGCATTGTGGCTCAGGGGTGTAGTGTCTGGAGATGCCCACACAGGTGGGTATTGTATTCACCATCCAGTCACCTGGGTGACTATTGCATATGGCCAACACTGTGCATTGCTTGCCATGTATGTGTTCCTTCGTCCATGATATGGACAGTGTCTGGGATGTGCACACCTCCCATATGCATGTACAGTGACATGTGGTACTGTACCTGGGGTGTCTGGCCCTTGTTGTGTACACAGCTCGTTATCATCAAATGTGCCAGTCCTGGCCTCATGTGGCAGGAACTGTTCATGGACAGCAGGTTGGCCCTGCACCTATATTGGTAGCATGATACCAATATTCCCTGATGTCAGTGGCATCTGTCCATACAGGGCTTGTGTTTCAAGCATGTTATGTCCTTTGTGGGTCACATTTGATGGCACCACAGGTGTTGCAAGTGTCCAGTGGGAACATGGAGAAGGTGCACTGTCAGCATTTACATGCCTATTGGATTGATGCACAAAGTGCCATGCCCTCTGTAGCCCACTGGAATCACACCATGGTTACTATCAGTGGGCAACATGCAGGGTACTACCAGCATAGCGACTGTTGCCTTGGCATGTGTGTGTGTGTGTGTGTGTGTATGAGACATGGGTTGAGAGTGTATCCTGGGTAATACAAGGGTTGCTAACATTGTTCAGCTGGCATTGATGTCATATTTAAGGGTATGGATTTTCACACCAGCCTCTTGGCTATTTCACATCTGTTATCCCTGTACAGTGGGCATTGTGATATATACTTGGCCCACCATATAAGAAGTTAACAAAACCCACTCCACATTGAGTCCAGTTGTTACACACTCACAACCACCGCCGCACAGGATACGAATGACAAGCATACACACACACACACACACACACACACACACACACACACACACACACACACACACACACCTCTGTCATGTCTGGGATTAGAACTCCTACCTAACTAGTATATTACACTATAGCACTATACTATTATAGGATGTGCCACAGAGATTACTGGAGTTCTCTTTCCCCAAAGCTGTATTTCACAGTGAATGACATCACCAGGATTGCCAAAGTTGGGCATTTCAATTGTAGGGAGTGTGACTAGCCTAAAATGCATTGCTCCCTACACAAACATAGACACACACACACACACACAAAACATCCATAACTGTCATGTGTGGTGATAGAATCCCTACCAGGGGTCTATAGCACACTACAGCATGATGCTGTTATAGGACGAACCATTGAGATTACTGGAGTGCCCCTTCTTCAAAGGTGTATTTCACAGTGAATGACATCAGCAGGATTGCCAAAGTAGGGCATTTGAATTGTAGGGAGTGTGACTAGCCCAAAATGCATTGCTCCCTTACACAAACCTAAACAGACACACAAAGCATCCACAACTGTCATGTGTGGGGATAGAACCCCTACCAGAGGTCTATATCACATTACAGCATGATGCTGTTATAGGACACACCATGGAGATTACTGGAGTGCCCCTTCTCCAAAGGTGCATTTCACAGTGAATGACATCAGCAAGATTGCCAAAGTAGGGCATTTGTATTGTATTGAGTGTAAGTAGCCTAAAATGGATTGCTCTGTACACACATGCACAAACATTTGCAAAGTCTGGGATTAGAACTCCTACCTAAGTATTCTATCACACTATAGTAGTACACAGTTATAGGATGCACTATGGAGATTACTGGGTTACAACCTTCCCAGGGTGTATTTCTAGGTGGATGACTTCAGCAGCCTTGCCAAAGTACAGCGTTTGAATTGTAGGAAGTGTGACTACCCTAAAACGCATTGCTCTCTACACAGACAGAGTCAGACAGAAACACACACAGACATGCACACATACATGCCAAGACTGGGATTAGAACTCCTACCTAACTAATTTATCACACTACAGCAGTACGCAGTTATAGGATGCACTACGGTGATTACGGGGCTACAACCTTCCCAGAGGTGTATTTCTAGGTGGATGATATCAGCAGCCTTGCCAAAGTATAGCATTTGAATTGTAGGGAGTGTGACTACCCTAAAAAGCATTGCTCTCTACACAGACGGAGTCAGACAGACACACACATGGACACACACACACACACACACACACACACACACACACACACACACACACACACTTACCAAGTCTGGGATTAGAACTCCTACCTAATTTATCACACTACAGCAGTGCACAGTTATAGGATGCTCTATGGAGATTACTGGGTTACAACCTTCCCAAAGGTGTATTTCTTGGTGGATGATATCAGCAGCCTTGCTAAAGGACAGCATTTGAACTCTAGGGAGTGTGACTACCCTAAGAAGCATTGTTCTCTACACAGAAAGTGTCAGACAGACACACACACAACCACTTGCCACATCAGGGATTAGAACTCCTACCTAACTAATTTATCACTCTACAGCAGTATGCAGTTATAGGACGCACTACAGAGATTACTGGGCTACAACTCTCCCAAAGGTGTATTTCTAAGTGGATGACCTCAGCAGGCTTGTCATAGTAGGGATATGGAGAGGGCAATGTGTGGCCATGGGCCATAGTCAATTCATCTAGGGGTTGACACACCACATGCGGGCACACACAGGGTCATATATCACAGGTACGTGTGTACAGCTTCTAGATGACTACTGCCTTGTACAATCATGTTGCACTGATAGCACATGCACCACATAGTCTGTACTGCTGATGAATACCAGTATCTACAGTGAGTGACATCTGAACCTCATGTGGTTGTGGCCCTTTGGTTGTGTGCTGGGTGGGACAGGCCTGGATGGCTCCTTGTCACAGTCATCCTCTTCTCCACATCTATATACTTCTACCTTTGGCTTATTACAGTGTGTTGTCCTTAGATATATGTCTGTATTCTTATCCACTGTGTGTGTGCAAAGCATGTGTGGTGCATACCTAGGAGTGTCTGCACTAACATCTGCAACTGCCAGATATGTCTGGTCCACTGGTGTTTGCAGACATGCCCTTCATGTGTTTAAGTGTGTGAGCATGCCCAGTATGACCTTTTAGTATGTTGTTGACTGACATTGCCTTAATTCCTTCAGTATGTTGTTGACTGACTTGCCTTCATTCCTCTAAGTGTGTGAGCATGCCCAGTATGCCCTTCTGTATTGACTGTGTGGAATGAGTCCAGTTAGTTTGTACTGCAGTGCTGACCTTTGTGTTGTACACCTGCAGTTAGCATACTGTTTCTGCAGGGTATCCGATGATCATTTGGCATTGACTGTTACCACATTTCTACATAGGATGGGGGGCACACCTGACTATTTCTACATTTCCATATAGGATTGGGGGGGCAAACCTGACTGTTATTACATTACTACGTAGGATGGGGGGGGGCATACCTGACACTTGTACACATTTGCTATGACTGTACTGGTATGTCAGGTACTCCATTTCATTCTGTATTCTTACCTATCATGCTGACTATAGGCATGCCAGTGTACTACAGATCATAGCTTTGATTTACCTATGTAATTAGTTTCTGACTTCCTACCCTTCAGAACTGATGTCCCACTGCCTGACCTGCTGTAGCCTGTCTGTTTAGGCCTGGGGGGTTACCCATAGGCATCATTCTTTGTTTGTGTTTGTTTACACCTGTCCTGCTGACTGTGACTGTTGTTGGGTATGTGAACCCCTCTTCACTTACCTTGTGGGTATCCCCGTATTGAGGGTGGTGCTGCAGGGCTGCCTATGTCAGATGCACATGGTACACTTTCAACACATGATTGAGCACAGGTAGTGTAATGTTTGGCATCCCCTTTACTGTATGTGAGAGTGAGTGAGAGGTGTTATTCCCTGGGTCTCTCCTGTGTCAGTGTATGTGCTATGTGTCCCTCCTGTGTCAGTGTATGTGCTATGTGTTGCCTTTTTGCTAAGGGCTGGGCATACTGGGCATGCCTCCTTCTGCCTACTGGGGCAGGCTCAGGTTGTTCTTCCGCCAAGTCACTCTGTGCCTGTGCAGGCCTTGGCAATGGCGGGAGGCTGTGTGGCCTGCCATGTGCTGTTCCTGCTGCAGCTGTTTCCACAGGATCATATTGTGTAGCATGGCACATATGAGGACAATTTGGAAACATGTAGCTGGTGAGTACTGCAAGGCTCCACCGGATGTGTCCAGGCATTGGAACCATGACTTGAGCATCCCAAACACACGCTCTACTATAATTCAGGTCTTTGCATCTGCCTCATTATGGTGTTCTTGTTCAGGTGTCTGTGCATTTCTGATGGGTGTCATCAGCCATGGCTCCAGTGAGCATCCAACATCCTCCACTAGGTGACCATCAGGGATGTCCCCATTGGCAAATCTCTGCTACAGCTGCGTCAAATGCCAGATGTGGGAATTGTGATAGCTTCCAGGGCAGCCAGTACACACATTCATAATTATGCCCTGGGCATCGGACATGACCTTGAAGTCGATGGAGGGGAAGCTCTTGCGGTTGATGTAGACCCTACCCTGCTCACCAGGTGGTGCTTTGATGCATATGTGCATGCAGTCTATAGTACCCACTACCTCAGGGTATTCTGCTATTTGGTGGAACAGTTGCATATTGCTGGCCAACGCCTCATGGGTGTTGGGGAAATATACGTGCTGACCGACATGTGCTGACATGATATCCAGGAACTGGTGGAGTACCCTGGATACTGATTCCTGTGAGATCCCCATCATATCTCCAATTGGCCTTTGGAAGGTCCCTGTAGCTAGTATCCTTAGGCCTACACATACCTTGGCATCCATTGAGATGGGGTTCCCCACTGTTAGTTCTGTTCGGTGTGTCAGGCATGGCCGGCACAGCTCAACAATTTGCTGTAGGAGGTCCCTGTTCACCCTATAGCGCTCCACTATCTCCAGCTCAGGTAGCCCCTGGTAGGTTACCCTGGGTCTGTACACTCTTCTCCATCTCCTCACTGTCGGTTGGTTGAAAGAATTCACAGCCACACCACCCTCATCCTCTTCCACAAGTTGTTGTATGATAGCTACTGCAGCCCCTATCATTTTGCTGTTGTCTGTGTTAAACGTTCCCTGCTTGTTTATACCGGTGGTGTAGAGTGTGGGAAAATCAAGAGGGGAAGGTATTTGCATAGTTTATAGTAGTTTTCTAGGCTGGGCTGGGCTGCTTCCTTTGTAATTGGCTGATTCTGATACATTTCATCTGCCAGCTATGCTAGTTCTCCTTGATTACTTTCCTACTGCTGTTTTCCCTTCCCATTGCCTTCCCGTTTTAGCCCGGGGAGGCGCCATGCAAACAAAATGCTCAAATGTGCAGAGTGCTGCTATTTCCTGGTTTAATTTTTTTTCTTCCTTTAAAACCCAGTGAATGGTGTGCGTACCCACTTAGGCAATGTAAAGAGTGCTAGGCAGATTCAGACACACCCCCTAGCTTAGCTGTGCTAAGCTAGGAGCAAACCCAAGCCACAGGGCTCCAATCTGATTACAGTATGCCTGACATACACACCCATGATGTCAGCTAACTCCTAGGCTTGCACCAAGCTATTCCTACTCCTACACTGTTGGGACCTGACTAGCATGCTGGGGAAAACTTGTATTCACTCTCATTCCCCTCATTTGCATAGGATTGCCTGCTAATGAATAGTTACACGTCTCACACTGAGCCTCCCCCCTTAGCAACCACTACTCACTGACCAGGTTGTCTTCTGCCTGCCAATGACTCGCATGGCAGAATAGTGATTTTAGTTAGAATGCTTAATTTAGGTTTATTTTGTTATTTTCCCCCAATCCCATTTGCGTGCCACTGCCCTATGCTTAAACAGCCGAGATTGACTAAAAAAAAATAAAAGTAGATTTTTTTTGGCTGTTTGTAATGCCAGTGGCCTTATACTTGGCCAATGGCATACTTCCTAGATGATATGCAGCATTTATTTGGAGCTGTCACAGCTCCGTTTTGGATTTTGCAGAAATTTACTCAGTTACTAACCTAGTACATTTCTACAGATTGCACTAGTCCTGCACAGCTGGTTGCAAGCTTCTTGGATCGCAAATTCACCTCATTTGCATGGATTTCTACTGCAAATGGGATGATTTGCATACAGGGGCTTAGTCCGTGCAGGACTAATGCAGGAGCACTCGTGCACACCACTGCAGGCTGTTCCTGCATAGCACAGCAGACATATTGCCTGCTAGGGCTCCTGCACTGATCTTGCACACCATGCAAGGCATAGAGAATCCAGGGTAAATCTTTTTTAGTTAACACCAGATGAGGAATACTGTCTATCCATCCATGGCGATGACTATGAAACAGAAGGTGGTGGAACAGGAAAAAATTAGAGGTAACTGTTACATCTTAGCAATGTCTGCAGCAGTAGCAATATTCATCTTCTCCTAATGATAATCAGTAACACACATTTATATAGAGGGAAATGGATGTTGACAAGGAATTATGTAATTAAACACATCACAATTAATTATTAGGTGAACCGTGTACATCAGCAAAGAATGGAAATGATAGCAGTCTCCATGATAAGTGCACCATGCACCCCTTTGTAGGCATACATTACTGTATTCTATTGCATTACTATTAATGTTTTCAAATAAGTTTTTACAGGGTTAGTATCAGAAAAAAAGAAACAGTTCAACTATATCAATAAATATGGATGATAGCAGCAGCAAAATGGATGTTTCCGATGATGATGATGATGAAGATGATGATGATGGTTATATTTATGAGGTAGCCTGGGAAAAGTGGCAGGCAGTCCCCAAGTTCAATGGCAGGATCTCACACCCCCTAACATGTTAGTAAGTCTGCAGAAAGTGACAGTGCAGTGCAAAGTCAAAAACAAAGCTAACATGCACTCATACTTGTACAGGAGGAACACCACTGCGCCTCTATACCAGTATCTCCAAACTCAGATGAACACTTTGAGGATGATGGCAGGCATTCTGAGGTAGCAATGTCCACAGTGACACCATTACAAAGGGAAATTAGGTGCAGGAATTTCTTACAGCTACCCCAGGAAAAATGTAAAGCATTGGCCGCCAAACTGAAAATCTGCTGTGACATTGTTGAGCCTCAAACAAGTGCCACAGTGCCAGCTGAAAATTGTCAAAGTTCTCTGGGGCATGAATGATGATTCCCAGCACTACATCAAAATAACAGAGAGCAGGGATAGTGCCATGGTCACACTCATGCATAGTAGAGTGGCACACCAAGCACCATGGCCACCTCCATTCCAACACTTGTTAGGATTTACCAGACTCAGGCAGGAGTCAGTCTTGCAAGAGGCAGAGGATGGGATACTGTCTGGACACATGAGGGGAATCACATGATAATACCATTGCCACTCAGGACAGTATTGTCAATAGTCAAAGTGAACAATCACAAAAAAAAATCACACAGGTGATGCTAGCATTCACCTGCACCTGGCAGAATCTCACATCTGAGATAATGATAACAGTCACACAGAACTGTCAGATCAGTGTCAGCAGAATCACCTGCATTAAGTAGGTTATGACATTGGGCCAACTTACTTTACACCTCTCATGGTAGCCATTCCTAAGAATCACTTGCACCATCATCTAGCCTATCAGTCAGAGATGTGTATGACTCATTTGATCTTGAATTACTGTGAATCAGCTTCAAAGGCATGGCTATATCTTTAACTGGAATAGGGGCTTGGATGTATGGGGGGACAAGTTTGCAAATGTATGCTTTTCAACCCTATAAAACCACTATGCACATCATCAGTGAAAGGTAGTCAAAAACAATGCTACACGGATTACCATTCCTACAGGTGGCAGGCACCTACAACATAAAAGTAGTAATGCACAAAACATTACAGCAGAAATATATCATAAGCAAATGACCCGTTAAATTAATATCCTGCCATGTAAACTCACACTACTGCCACTTCACCTTCCCCACTGTACAAATGATGATAGTTGTTTTATGTTTCTAAAGTCAGAAATTACTGTGTATTGCACCAATTGGCTAGATAGAGGGACCGAGCTAGGAAAATGTGCAGCAGGTAAAGGTGATAAAGGATAATGAGGGAATCATACTCACAAGTGAGGAGAGTGTGTTGAGGAGATGGAAAGAGTACTTTGAGGGGTTGATGAATGAAGAGAATTAGAGGGAGAGAAGGCTGGATGATGTAGGGATAGTAAATCATGAAGTACAATGGATTAGCAAGGAGGAAGTAAGGATAGCTATGAAGAGAATGAAGAATGGAAAGGCTGTTGGCCCAGATGACATACCTGTGGAAGCATGGAGGTGTTTAGGTGAAATGGCAGTGGAGTTTTTAACCAGATTGTTTAATGAAATCTTGGAAAGTGAGAGAATGCCTGAGGAATGGAGAAAAAGTGTTTTGGTACTGATTTTTAAGAATAAGGGTGATGTGCAGAGCTGTAGTAACTACAGAGGGATAAAATTGATCAGTCACAGCATGAAGTTATGGGAAAGAGTAGTGGAAGCAAGGTTAAGAAGGTACGTGATGATTAGTGATCAGCAGTATGGTTTCATGCCAGGAAAGAGCACCACAGATGTGATCTTTGCTCTGAGAGTGTTGATGGAGAAGTACAGAGAATGTCGGAAGGAGTTGCATTGTGTTTTTGTAGACTTAGAGAAAGCATATGACAGGGTGCCTAGAGAGGAGTTGTGGTATTGTATGAGGAAGTCAGGAGTGTCAGAAAAGTATGTAAGAGTGGTACAGGATATGTACGAGGGTAGTGTGACAGCGGTGAGGTCTGCGATGGGAGTGATGGATGCGTTTAAGGTGGAGGTGGGGTTACATCAAGGATCAGCTCTGAGCCCTTTCTTATTTGCAATGGTGATGGACAGGTTGACAGATGAGATCAGACAGGAGTCCCCGTGGACTATGATGTTTGCAGATGACATTGTGATCTGTAGTGAGAGTAGGGAACAGGTGGAGGAGATCCTGGAGAGATGGAGATATGCTCTAGAGAGAAGAGGAATGAAGGTCATCAGGACTAAGGCAGAATATATGTGTGTGAATGAGAGGGAGGATAGAGGAATGGTGAGGATGCAAGGAGTAGAGGTGGTGAAGGTGGATGAGTTTAAATACTTGGGGTTAATAGTTCAGAGTAACGGTGAGTGTGGAAGAGAGGTGAAGAAGAGAGTACAGGCAGGATGGAGTGGGTGGAGAAGTGTCAGGAGTGATTTGTGACAGACGAGTACCTGTAAGAGTGAAAGGGAAGGTCTACAAGAGGGTAGTGAGACCAGCTATGTTATATAGGTTGGAGACAGTGGCATTGACAAAAAGGCAGGAGTTTGAGCTGGATGTGGCAGAATTAAAGATGTTAAGATTTGCACTGGGTGTGACGTGGACAGGATTAGGAATAAGTATATTAGAGGGCCAGCCCAGGTTGGAAGGTTTGGAGACAAAGCCAGAGAGGCACGATTACATTGGTTTGGACATGTGCTGAGGAGGGATGCTGAGTATATTGGGAAAAAGATGCTAAGGATGAAGCTACCAGGTAACAGGAAAAGAGGAAGGCCTAAGATAAGGTTTATGGATGTGGTGAGAGAGGACATGCAGGTGGTTGGTGTGACAGAGCAAGATGCAGAGGACAGGAAGAAATGGAAACAGGTGATCTGCTGTGGCGACCCCTAACGGGAACAGCCGAAAGAAGATGATGACAGTATAAAACTAATATGATGTGCAGTAAAATATAATAATCTAAGAAGATTTCACACAGAGCTAATCGAAGGAATGGTACTGAGCAAAAACTCTGATCTGTGATATATAACATTAAGTATTCTGTTTTTTGATTATTTGTGCTAGTTATTGCTTATTATAGATATGTGTAGCACTTTTATTGTCTGCTGCAGACTTTTTACTGTATTTTATAGTTATAAACTAATCTGCACGGTTGCACTAAAATTGTCTGCCTCACAGGGCCTGATAAATAAAGTTTTTACCGTCATGCTGTTTGTAAATCTTTCTAGCTAGTTTCACTGTGTGTGCGGTATTAACTGGAAATTTACTCCATTTGTTAAACATCTGTTTGTGTTTGTTCTGATTTCCTGCCAAGGAGTGTAAATTATAACTGGTGGCTTTGCAGTTGCCCACCCCTACTGTGAATTTGATCTGGGACACTCCTCCCAGTCTAGTGTCATTAGCTAATTCTACCTAATACAGAGAGAGCATTTGAG
The DNA here is from genome assembly GCF_019279795.1 of Protopterus annectens. Classification (NCBI taxonomy): domain Eukaryota; kingdom Metazoa; phylum Chordata; order Ceratodontiformes; family Protopteridae; genus Protopterus; species Protopterus annectens. Next base: position 1,388,299,771 of record NC_056737.1, read on the forward strand.
AAGGCCAACCCTTACTTTCTTAACATTGAATTATCTTCTGCTCTTCCTTTCTACCTTTCCACTTTATTAAAAAAAATCTAAGCTTGTTTCTTGCCTTTCCTGTAACTAGTCTAGTCCAGATACAGATTTACTGTATCCAGGACTGTATGTAAGCTTCTGAGTCGACCAAGCCTTTCTGTGTTGGAGGGAAGCCTACTAGTTTATTAGTGGGAGTGGTAAGCACTAGGTAGCCTATCTACCACAAGATGAGTGGTTTCTGGCCCAGAAATGGTAGTTTATTGGCCGTTTGGGCAGTTTTTCCATCTCTTTCAACTTTCTGGTTTAAAAGCCTGTGTTTGCACCTGATTCCCACCTTTCTGTAACTAGTCTAGTCCAGATACAGATTTGCTGTATCCAGGACTGTTTGTAACCTTCTGAGCAGTGCCAAAGTCTTCTCTTTAATTTTTCCATTAAATCTACTAGTTCTCTCCTCTCCTGCACTTTTACTAGCTTATTAGTCTAGCACTTTACCAGACTTCTTGCAGCAATTATTGTAGCACACAAAAGTGCTACCAGCACTAAATGTTCTATAAGGAAACAGCTCCAGAACCTATTAATGCCCACCCCTCCAGGCATGTCTAAAGGTCAGTTCCCTGTGCTTTCTCCTATTAACCTGGTGAACTTGGGCATCCTGAGACAATGTAGCAACTGCCTCATGTACACTGACAACTCTCTCCTCCTACCTCCCAACACTCAGACTTGTGAGAGATGCTCTTATATAACCAAATTGGAAGCCACGCACTCTCCAGCCAAGACTGAAATAGCTGGACAAGGGGAGAAGGTCAATACTTGCACCACACCACATGGAACACATAGCCCTCCAGAACACACACCAGCACTCCCTTCATATAAAAACACAAACTGCACACCCACCTTTACAGAGGCTCTCAACAAAAATCTACCCAAATAACAGAGACCTACAATGCAGAAACGCACTCGACCACCACAACACAACACTAATCATGAGACACATAACTCTCCTAAACAGTGTGCCACTCAACCAAAGCCCCTAAGGCAAAACAGCATGCTCAACACACTAGTCATAGGTGACTCAATAGTGAGGCACACTGCTGTCCCACTCACTAGGTTGAAGAAGGAGAAAGTAACAGTCAGCTGCCTGTCAGGCACCAGGATCCACAACATAATGCATGCACTCAGGTCCCTCAACAACAAGTAAAAATATGACTCTATCATTGTACATGTGGGTGTGAATATCCTGAGATGTACCTCCCTGGGCTACATGAAAAGAGACATGGAGAAGCTCTCGGATTATGTAGCCCAAGCAGGTATGACCCTAGCCCTGAGCAGCAGCCTACCATCACCCAGAATAATACCATAGTACAAGCAGAAAATGATTGATTTCAACAATTGGCTAAGTTTCTGGTGTCATTCTAAGGGGATCCAGTATCTGTCTGCCTGGGATGACATGATTGACAGACCTCAATGCTTTGCCAGAGATGGCCTGCATCTGTCACCCCTGGGCTTCTGGATACCAAGGCCAAGGCTCTTGCCACCCCTATAGTGCTTTTTTTAGGCTGTGTTCAAAAGACCAAATTACCACTGTAACAGCTATAAACAAATGCAATCTGTGGGTCATGCTGCTCAACGCTAGAAGTCTAAATCTCAAAATGCACTTTCTCAAAGCACTCCTTAAAATGGAGAACATCGACATTTGTGCCATAACAGAGACCTGGTTTAAGGCAGCAGAAAGCACCCCTGCACTACCAGGCTATAACTCATTCCACACCTTTCGACCACAGAATTTGGACCAAAGCTCCAAAGGTGGTGGTGTTTCCATATTCATAAAGAATGCAAACACCTCCAGACAAGTAGCCCAACATAATGCATCTGAGATGCTTCCAGTGCAGCTAACATTGCGTAAGACAATGATTCAGGTTGTAGCCTGCTATAGATCCCCAACCATGTCCCAGGACTCACACTCCATGTTCCTAAGCACCATAGAAAATATTAGGCTTCAACTTAATATGCTCATACTGGGTGACTTCAACTATCCCTTCATTAATTGGGAAAACTACTCATGTACCAATACACTTGCCCAATGTTTCCTGGAATTCATTAATTCCAATGCTCTGGACCAGCTCATTCTTACCCCCACTAGAGATAGCAACATCCTTGACCTGGTCATTACTAACATGGGCGACCATTGCTCTACACCAACAGTCAGCTCCACCCTGGTTAGATCTGACCACAAAGTAATCACCTTGGAAATCCACATCCCTCCCACCCACCCACCCACCTCCCCGCAAAGGTAACCACCATGAAAAACTTCTCCAAAGCTAACCTTGGGCTCTTAAAAACAGAGGTGGCTAACTTCATGGCACCCATGCAAATGGACATTAGTTGCATGACCGCAAAATCATAGATCGATGCACTGTATGAACACATACACAAATGCATGGATCTTACCATACCCAACAGAACCAAGACACTCTCCTCTAAACAACGAAAGCCAATCTGGTGGTCCCCTGCCATAAACAAATTCTACAACAAAAGGAGGAAACTAATGCGGAATAAGGTGAAGTCCCAAGACTGGAAAAACGCCCTTATCAGCCTCAACAAAAAGTTGAGATCCTTCATCAAATCCTCTAAAGCTAGCTATGAAAACAGAATTGTAGCAGATAGTAAAGACAACCACAAGGCCTTCTATAGTTATGTAAAGAATCTCCATGGCAATACTCAGATTTGCTCTGAGCTACTACACAATGGTACCTCTTATACCAAGCCAACAGATATTGCCAATATACTGGCCGGCAGATTCAGTGCCAACCTTACCCCTCTCTCCCCCCAAGGGACCAGGCAAAATACCAGTAGATTGCCAGGCATCAAGTATTACTGCTGCTCAGGTTAAAACAGCACTGCCCAAGGCCAAGAATACAGCTTCTATGGGACCTGACAATTTCTATTTTTATTTTATTTCTTATTTAACATTTGTTGACTGGGAAAATCTGACTAGGTTCCACAGAGCCTGTTTTCAGTGGAGGCCCAGGGAGAAATGCTCCAGATGCATGTATTTGGAATGTGGGAGGAAACCGGAGTACCCAGAGGAAACCCACGCGAACACAGGGAGAACATGCAAACTCCACACAGAAGGCACCCCAGCCGAGAATCGAACCGGAGAACCTCTTGCTGTGAGGCAACAATGTTAACCGCTGCACCACTGCGCCACCCATAACAATATCCCTGGCTGTGTTCTACATTAACTACAGAGTGAAATGGCACCACACCTGTGTGCCCTGTTCAATCACAGCCTCACCTCAGGCTTTGTCCCTACCGAATGGTGTACTGACACAGTCATCCCTCTCCACAAAGGAAGAGCGACTACAGACTCTGGAAACTATCGCCTGATTTAGCTGACGAGTCTGATATGCAAAGCTATGGAATGCATCATCATGGAATAATAATAAAGGATGTAGGGAATCTCCAAACTCTGGATCCCACACAGTTTGGTTTTGTGAAGGGTAGATCATGCCTACTCAACTTGGTCAACTTCCTTGAGTCAGTCACCAGAGCTGTGGATGAAGGCAAGGTGCTTCATACAGCCTACCTTGATCTGGCCAAGGCCTTTGATGCCATTCCCCACTCAGGAATCATAGAAAAACTCACTAAGCTAGGCATCAACCCCTGTATCACTTGGTGGGTTGAAAACTGGCTCACAGGTAGAACCCACATTGTGAAAGTAGCTGACTTCAAGTCAGACTGCCGACCAGTCATGAGTAGAGTCACACAGGGTTCAGACCTGGGTCCTCTCCTGTTTGGTATCTACTTCTCTGAAGTCCAGGCCAAGACAAAGGGACTCTGGCTGACAAAGTTCACAGATGATTGCAAGTTGGGAGTTATAATTAACTCCCTGAGTGATGTTGTCATCCTACAGAAAGGCTTCACTGAGACCAACGACTGGTGTCAGAACCATGGGCTTAAGCTCAATGCCAAAAAAGGTGTCATTATCCCCTTTGGGAAAAACCCAGTTCCCATGAATTACCACATCGATGGTAGTCCACTGAACACAGAAGGCATTATAAGAGATCTGGGAACACAGGTTGACAGCAACCTCTCTTTTGACCACCACATTGCCACTGTGGTCAGAAAGTCCTTCTATGTGGCACATCTCATTACTAGGAGTTTTGCATCCAGGAAGGAGGTCATTGTCTCCCTGTACTCTTCCCTCATTACGCCAGTCATTGAGTACAATGCCCCATTTGGCATGTACCTCACTAAACACCTGCAACAGCAGGTGCAGGGGGGCATAAAGATAAAAAAATGTCTTTATTATTTGTTTTTATTGAAGTTTTGAACTTTCAAAACTTTGATGTTATGGTCTTATATATATATATATATATATATATATATATATATATATATATATGTATACGCACATACACACACACACACACACACACACACACACACACACACACACACACACACACACACACACACACATATAGTGGATATAAAAATTCACACACCCCTGTCAAAATCCCAGGTTTTTGTGATATAAAAAAATGAGACCACAATAAATCATTTCAAAACTTTTCCCACTTTTAATGTGACCTATAACTTGTACAATTCAATTGAAAAACAAACAAATCTGTTAGGGGAAAAATATAAAAAATAAAAAAATGTACAATAAGCTGGTTGCATAGGTGTGCGCACTCTTAAACTAATACTTTGTTGAAGCACCTTTTGATTTCATTACAGCATTCAGTCTTCTTGGGTACACACCTGACATCAATTAAAGAGACTCTGATTAACCCCAAATAAACTTCAGCTGTCCTAGTAGGATTTTCCCTCACATTTATTCAGTTGCCTGTTACAGCAAAAGCCATGGTTCGCAGAGAGCTTACAAAGCATCAAAGTGATCTCATTGTTGAAAGGTATCAGTCAGGAGAAGCGTACAAAAACATGTCCACAGCATTGGATATAACATGGAACACAGTGAAGACAGTCATCAAAAAGTGGAGAAAATGTAGGACAACAGTGACACTGCAAAGAACTGGATGTCCCTCCAAAATTGATGAAAAGACAAGATAAAAACTGGTCAGGGAGGCTGCCAAGAGACCTACAGTAACACTAAAGGAGCTGCAGGACTTTCTGACAAGTACTGGTTGTGTATTACATGTGACAATAATCTCCTGTATTCTCCATATGTATGGGCTATGGGGTAGGGTTGTAAGATGGAAGCCTTTTCTTACCCAGAAAAACCTCCCGTTCCAACTAAAATTTGCAAAACAATAAATCAAGTCTCCCAAAAGCATGTATGAAAATCTGTTATGGTCTGATGAGACAAATGTTGAACTTTTTGGCCACAATTCCAAAAGGTAGTTTGACGCAAAAACAACAGTTCGCATCACCAAAAGAACACCATCCCCATGGTGAAGCATGGTGGTGGCAGTATAATGCTTTGGCATTGCTTTTCTTCAGCTGGAACAGGGCTTTAGTCAAGGTGGAGGGAATTATGAACATTTCCAAATACCAGTCACTTTTGGCCCAAAACCTTCAGGCATCTGCTAGAAAGATGAAGAGGGATTTCACTTTTCAACATGACAATGACCACAAGCATATGTCCAAATCAAAAAAAGAATGGCTTCACCAGAAGAAAATTAAAGTTTTGGAATGGCCCAGCCAGAGCCCAGACCTAAATCCAAAAGAAAATCTGTGGGGTGACCTGAAGAAGGCTGAAAACAAGAGATGCCCCACAATCTGACAGATCTGGAGCCCTTTTGCAAGGAAGAATGGGCAGATACTGCCAAGTCAAGATGTGCCATGCTGATAGACTCCTACCCGAGAAGACTGAATGCTGTAATTAAATCAATAGGTGCTTCAATAAACTATTAGTTTAAGGGTGTGCACACTTATGCAATCAGCTTATTGTATGTTTTTTATTTTTTATATTTTTTTCCCTTAGCTTTGTTTTTCAATTAAATTGTACAGGTTATAGGTCACATTAAACTGGGAAAAGTTGTGTGTGTGTGTGTGTGTGTGTGTGTGTGTGTGTGTGTGTGTGTGTGTGTGTGTGTGTGTGTGTGTGTGTGTGTGTGTATGTATATATATATATATATATATATATATATATATATATATATATATATTATATACATGTGTGTGTGTGTGTGTGTGTGTGTGTGTGTGTGTGTGTATGCATCTACTTTGGAAGCTCGAACTTTCAAAACTTCGAACTTCATGTGGTTGAGACCATAACATCAAAGTTTTGAAAGTTCGAAACTTCAATTAAAAAAATAATAAAAACAATTTTTTTTATGTTTATGCCCCCCTGCACTTCCCACACCCACTGCTAATTAAATATACTAACTCCAAGATCACACTACAGTGCAGAAAATGGTAAATGTCTTGTCCCACGCTGTACTGCAATCTCCATTTAAACCGTTCGAAGTTTTGAAACTTTGTGCTTCCAAAGTAGAGCTATAATATATATATATATATATATATATATATATATATATATATATATATATATATATTATATTTAAAAAACTCTACAAGGCATATGGACAAAAAACACAACACACGAACTGGTGGTTTTTAGCTCTTTTATTCCTTAAATATCCTGGAACTTCATCAGAAAACAAGAAATATACAACAGTGCAGAGTTAAATAATGAACAAAGGGTAATAAAAATGTAATAAAATAGAAACATAACACCCAACTTACGTTACAGTAACCAATCCTATATCAAGAGATAGTATGACTAATGCATATTCAATAAGTCCATTGCACAGATGCAACCCACTGGTTTCATGGTGAGGCTGTACAAACTACATGTTAGTTAAACAAAGGATATGTCTATGACCTGTATAAATTCCAACAATTCTACAGAAAAGTAACAATAGAAAATGGAAACAGTTACCCCCGGATTCTGCATGCCTTGCATGGCGTGCAGGATTAGTGCAGGAGCTCTAGCAGGCAATATGTCTGCCGTGCGATCCAGGAACAGCTTGCAGGGATGAGCACGAGCGCTCCTGCATGGTCTAAGCCCCTGTATGCAAATCATCCCATTTGCAGGAGAAATCCATGCAAATGAGGTGAATTTGTGATCCAGGAAGCTTGAAACCAGCCGTGCAGGACTAGTGCAGTCTGCAGAAATGTACTCGGTTAGTAACCGAGTACATTTCTGCAAAATCCAAAATGGAGCTGTGATAGCTCCAAATAAAGGCTGCATATCAGTCAGGAAGCATGCCAATGGCCAAGTATAATGCCATTGGCATTGCAAACAGCCAAAAAAATTAAAAAAACAACTTTAATTTTTTTTTTTTGCCAATCTCGACTGTTTAAGCGTAGGGCAGCTGTGCCCAAACAGGATCAGGGGAAAATAATAAAATAAACCTAAAATAAGCATTATAACTAAAAATCACTATTCTGCCATGAAAGTCAATGGCAGGCAGAAGACAACATGGCCAGTGAGTAGTGGTTGCTAAGGGGGGAGTCTCAGTTTGAGACATGTAACTATGGATTAGCAGGCAAACCTATGCAAAAGAGGGGAATGATAGTGAATCCTAGTTTTCCCCAGCATGCTAGTCAGGTCCCAATAGTGTAAGAGTAGGAATAGTTTGGTGCAAGCCTAGGAGTTTGCTGATATCATGGGGTGTGTGTCAGGCATACTGTAAGTGGATTGGAGCCCTGTGGCTCGGGTTTGCTCCTAGCATAGCACAGCTAAGCTAGGGGGGGGGTGTCTGAATCTGCCTAGCATTCTTTACATTGTCTAAGTGGGTGTGCGAGCCGTGCACTGAGTTGTAAAGGAAGAAAAAAAAAAGTTAAACCAGGAAATAGCAGCATTGTGCAAATGTGAGCACTTTGTTCGCTTGGTGTGCCCCTGGGCTTAAACAGGAAGGCAATGGGAAGGGAAAACAGCAGTAGGAAGGTAATCAAGGAGAACTAGCATAGCTGGCAGGTGAAATGTATCAGAATCAGCCAATTACACAGGCAGCAGACCATCCCAGCCCAGAACACTACTATAAACTATGCAAACACCTTCTCTTCTGTTTTTTTCCCACAGTCTACACCACAGGTGTATACAAGTGGGGAACTTTTAACAAACAAAACTACAAAATGAGAGGGGCTGCAGCAGGCAACATAGAACAACATGTGCAAGAGGCTGAGGGTGGTGAGGATGTGAATGCTGCTGATCGACCCACAGTGAGGAGAAGGAGAAGAGTGTACAGACCCAGGGTAACCTACCAGGGGCTACATGAGCTGGAGATAGTGGAGCACTATAGGGAGGACATGGACCCCCCTACAGCAAATTGTTGAGCTGTGCCGGCCATGCCTGACACACCGAACTGGCCAAGGCGAACCCATCCCAGTGGCTACCAAGGTATATGTAGGTCTAGGAATACTAGCCACAGGTACCTCCCAAAGCTCAACTGGGGATATCTTGGGGATCTCACAGGCATCAGCATCCAGAGTATTCCACCAGTTCCTGGATGCCATGTCAGCACATGCCAGTGAGCACATATATTTCCTCAACACCCGTGAGGTGTTGGCCAGCAATAACATCTCTTCCATCAAATAGCAGAATACCCTGAAGTAGTGGGTGCTATAGATTGCATGCACATATGCATCAAAGCACCACCCAGTAATCAGGGTAGGGCCTACATCAATCGCAAGGGCCTCCCCTCCATCAACTGCCAGGTCGTGTGCAATGCCCAGGTCATTATAATGAATGTGTGTGCTGGCTGCCCTGGAAGCTATCACAATTCCCACATTTGGCATCTGACACAGCTGTACCATAGATTTGCCAATGGGGACATCCCTTATGGTCACCTAGTGGGGGATGCTGGTTACACACTGGAGCTATGGCTGATGACACCAATTAGAAATGCACACACACCTGAACAAGAATGCCATAATGAGGCACACAGACAGACCAGACTTAGAGCGTGTGTTTGGGATTTTCAGGTCACGGTTCCATTGTCTGGACACATCTGGTGGAGCCTTGAAGTACTCACCAGCTACATGTATCCAAATTGCTATGGTATGTGAGATGCTACACAATATGATCCTGCAGAAACGGCTACAGCAGGAACAGCATGGGGCAAGGCCACACAGCCTCCCACCAATGCCAAGGCCTGCACAGGCACAGAGTGACTCAGAGGAGGAACAACCTGAGCCAGCCCCAGTAGGCAGATGGAGGTGTGCCCAGTATGCCCAGGCCGTGGCATGGAGACAATGCATAGCATATACACTGACACAGTAGGGACCCAGCAAATGACATCTCTCTCTGACTCGCACATACAGTAAAAGGGATGCCAAACATGACACTACCTGTGCTCAACCATGTATAGGGAGTGTACTATGTGCATCTGACATAGGCAGCCCTCCAGCACCATCCTCAATCCTGGCACACCCACAAGGTAAGACAATCAACCTACCAATTGCCAAATGGAGTAGAATGTGTTGTTACCTGTATCTATGGTATTGATGTGAGCATGTAAGGGAATTGGGTGGCTGAATGTTATGGCAGCAGATAGTAGACACCCATAGTAGCACCATGACATCTGTAACACATACTTGAGTCACCATAGTAGCCAGTACTACACAGGGTGATAAACCCCACTGCAGGAAATGTGCTGGGCGATATGTGTGTCCATATGACTCACACATGCCAGTCAGGGAGGTTCACATACCCAACAACAGTCTCAGCCAGCAGCACAAGTGTAGGCAAACCCAAACACAGCCTGTGCTATGGCCTCTGAATGATGCCTATGGGTAATCTCCCCCACAGGCCTACACAGACAGACTACAGCAAGTCAGGCAGTGGGATGTTAGTTCTGAAGGGTAGGAAATCAGACACTAATATGTAGGGCAACCAAAACTAAGACCTGTAGTACACTGATATGCCTCTAGTCAGTATGATAGGTTAAACTACAGAATGAAATGGAGTACCAGACATACCAGTACAATCATAGCAAATGTGTGCATGTTCCAGGTGTGCCCCCCCACCCTATGTAGATATGTAGAAACAGTAAAGTGTGCCCCCCCACTCATGTGTAGAAATGTAGAAACAGTCCATTGTGCCCCCCCACTCCCTTGTAGACATGTAGAAACAGTCAGGTGTGTCCTCTTCCAATCCTGTGTAGAAATGTAGTAACAGTTAGGAGTGCCCCCCCCCACACCTATGTAGATTTGGAAACAGAGAGGTCTGCGCCTTCCCCCAATCCAGTGTAGAAATGTAGTGACACTCAGCTGTGCCCCCCCTCAATCCTGTGTAGAAATGTAGTAACATGTATGAGTAGGTATAATACGAGTGGAGCACAGATGGCCAGAAGTGACCAAGGTAGCAGGATAGGTTGTAGCATTTGCACAATATGCAAGCCTGTGTGTGTTAGGATGGTGTGTGTTAGGATGTTGTGTGTTTCATAATGTGTGAGAGTGGTCAGTATGTATGCATGTTGAGGTAAGACCTGGTGGCCATTGCCCATTACTGCTGATAACAGGGACAAGCCCTCACGACTGCAGTGCCAAAGACAATCCCCACCAGTATAACACATGCTAGCAGTAAACCATTGTAAATGAATGTTGTTAATATATGTCACCATCTGAAAGACTGACATGGCATGGCTGTTGGGCTACATATACAAGTAGTACACAGGAGAAAGTACCCCAGACATACAGTATATATTGTGTCACTGTGAAATGGTGACACCCTTGAATTTGTACATATAGGTATGCATCACAATAACAGGACCTGTAGTAGGGGATACTGGTGATGTCTGCCTGAACACCTGCAGATCACAAAGGAGGTAGGACTGATGCATTGGGAATCAGCTGATGTACCTGCACATGCTAGCATAACTGTAATTCCCCATGCATATCTGTGTGTTAGATGCAAGTAGTGTCCATAGAAAAACATGCACCCCGCCATGCAAACACCACCCGTAGGCACCTCTCTGGCAATATCCCTGCTGTGGGGAATGGCTAAAATACGACCCCACCTGTATATGGCAATAGCGGAAGACTGCAGCATGCAGTGCAGGTGTCCCATGCAGGTGTGTTCCTAGCTGTAGGTAGCACCCTGACAGCATCCACACCACCTGATCAAGACTGATAGAAGGTATTGACATAAACAACTATCACATATACCTTGTCACCCCATGAGAATATACTGTATAGTTGTCTGGGACTGTAGGACTGAAAGAATGCAATGGCCTGCCACATCTAGCCTGCATCAACACCTAATGCCCACAGGCACCTGCCAAAGGCCTGTGTCTCACATGTACTGCCAATGCATGTTATGTTATGGACACCCAAATAACGACATAACACACCCCATGTAAGTGATATGCAAGGCCATGTGGACAAACCACAGTAACGTGTCCACCATGTCCCACTGCATGAACTGTGGACCAACACTAACACACACCTGTGATGTGGTGATACCCTTAGGGAAAATATCAGAGAATGTATGCATAATGTATGGAAGAGGTTAAAATAGCAGAGGGGGGGTGTAGGAGCATGGGCAGCATGGAATGTGCAGGGTCTGACACCAAGCTGTGTGCACACTAGCCTGGCTGCAAACATATAATTGGGTGGCTACACACTTGCCCATACACCACAATAGGGTAAATGTTCTGAACCATGGCCCCTGCCTCTGGCTAACATGTGCAAATCTGTACAGCAGTGAGGCATTGCCACAGCAAGATAAGGCCATACTGCCATGTTGATGGGCGGACAAGTATGGGATCCTCTGCCAGCACTGTACCAAGGTGCTGAACTGGATACACAAACCCAGCACCAAGTGTCTGCAGTTCCCCCCCAGAATGGCATAACTTACCATAAATACATACGTGTCTGCCCACAATACTGGCCATAGCTGCAGTCACCCTTGTCTCCCAATTCATCACTGTGAGCAAGAATGTTCACCTGACAGTACATGAGGACAGAAAACATCACTGTGTATAACAGTACACACGTATGAATATCTCTGCTAAGAGCAGTACCATGCAGCTGAAGCAGCACAGACACAATCACCTACAGTACACACTATCCCCTGCACAGTTTGTCCCCATATTGCCAAATGATTGATGGATACCCTGCAGAAACAGTATGCTACCTGTAGGTGTACAACACAAAGATCTGCACTGCAGTACAAACTACCTGGAATCAATCCACACATTCAATACAGAAGGGCATACCGGGCATGCTCACACACTTAGAGAAATGAAGGCAGTGTCAGCCAACAACATACAGAAAGGTCATACTGGGCATGCTCACACACAAACAAATGAAGGCCATGTCTGCAAACAACAGTGGACCAGACATATCTGGCATTTGCAGATGTTAGTGCAGACACTCCTCAGTATGCAGCACTCATGCTTTGCACACACACACCGGATAGGAATACAGGCATATATCCAAGGACAACACAAGTCTGTCCTGGTGTAGCATTTGTAGTTCCTGCACTACCTCTCTGGTTGGGAGGCTGCCATTGACGGCCTCTGTAGGAGCCTCTAGCTTGCCCTCTACCTCTGGCACGCCTATTCCTGCCTCTCTGAGATCTGTCTGAGTCCGGAAAGGACCAATTCTTAGTAGGCCAATTTCTGCTGAATCTCGATGGTTGGACTTGCAGAAAATCTTTGACTGTTTGCACAGATTTTTCCCACACATCTTGGTTGTGTATGTTTTGTGTGAGTTTCAATGTCTGTGTAAGGAGCAATGCATTTTAGCCTAGCCACACTCACTACAATTCGAATGCCCTACTTTGGCAATGCTGCTGATGTCATCCAATGTGAAATACACCTTTGGGGAAGGAGTACTCCAGTAATCTCGATGGCGTGTCCTATAACTGCATAGTGTAGTGTAATAAACTAGTTAGGTTGGAGTTCTAATCCCAGACATGACAGGTGTGTGTGTGTGTGTGTGTGTGTGTGTGTGTGTGTGTGTGTGTGTGTGTGTGTGTGTGTGTGTGTGTGTGTGTGTGTGTGTGTGTCTGTGTTTGTACCTCGTATTCTGTGTGGAGGTGGGTGTGAGTGTGTAACAACTGGACTCAATGTGGAGCGGGTTTTGTAAATTTCTTATATGGTAGCCCTAGTATGTATCACAATGCCCACCATACAGGGATATCAGATGTGAACTAGCCAAGAGGCTGGGGTGCACATCCATACTCATACATGTCATATCAAGGCCAGGCAAACAAAGTTAGCAACCGTAGTATTACCCAGTGAACACTCACAACTCATGTCACATATACACACACATACACACACTTGGCTAGGCAACAGCCACTATGTTGGTAGTACCCTGCATATTGCCCACTGATAGTAACTATGGTGTGATTGCAGTGGGCTACAGAGGGCATGGCACCCTGTCCATCTGCCTAATAGGCATGTACATGCCAACAGTACACCTTCCCTGTGTTCCCCACTGGACACCTGCAACACCTGTGGTGCCATCAAATGTGACCCACAAAGTACATACCATGCCTGAAAACATGCCCTGTATGGACAGATGCCACTGGCACCAAGGAATGCCAGTATCATGCTATCAATGTAGGTGCAGGGTAAACATGCTGTCCATTACCAGTTCCCACCACATGAGGCCAGGACTGGCACATCTGATGATAATCTGTGTACACAACATGGGCCAGACACCCCAGGTACAGTTACACATGTCACTGTACATGCATGTGGGAGGTGTGCACATCCCAGACACCGCCCATGTCATAGGCTAAGAAACGCATACATGGCAAGCTATGCACAGCATTGGCCACACACAATAGTTACCCAGGAGACTGGATGGTGAATACAATACCCACCTGTGTGGGCAAATCCAGAAACAACACCCCTGAGCCACAATGAAGACCATTGTCATGTGGGCTGATGCCAAGTTATACCCATCACCTAGCCTTGTATAGCTGTCTGGCACAGTTGACCACTACACATCCATGAAGCAATGCACCCATGCATGTCAGTACTGGCACCCTCTGTGTGTGTGTGTGTGTGTGTGTGTGTGTGTGTGTGTGTGTGTGTGTGTGTGTGTGTGTGTGTGTGTGTATGATCACATTCACACTCACTACAACCCACATTGACATACTGAAGCATTCTGTCCAATGTAAGATACCTCCACATACCCTTTGCCCATATAACCTCTGCATGACCCCTGTGGTGCATATGATACCTGCACAGTAATGTTTTGTGCAATCTCACTAGTTTTTAGTTGTATTCCTGGCCCTGCTATGTGTGTCAATATGTGTGTGTCCCTGTGGGAGTGTGGCTGTGTTGATACTGGCACCTGTTCATGTGGACAGGCACGTGTACTACACCTACCGTATGGCTACCATATCCCTGTTGCAGATGCCACTCACCATCACATATATGTTTTGAAGGCTCCTCAACATGTAACCTATGTGGCACATCTGATAACTGCATAGATAGTAATAGTACTACATTGTCTTCAGAGGTTTGATATTCTGTGCTGGTAGGTGTGTGACACAAACATGCTTAAGTTTTACTCTCCCTCACCTCCCTGACTTTACTTTGCCTCTGTCTGCCTCTCTCACTCCCTCTCTTTTGGATGCGGAGACCTACACCTGCTTTGCTTAGGCAGCAGCATGTGTATTGTAAGTGATGCTCATGACCAGCTGATGGCCTTTGCACAAATTGCAGCTCTTCTCTAGCTGATTGCATGTGGAACAGCTGTGGTAACATTCCCATAGCCAATTGCATGGAGACACACTCCAATATCTGGGAACATCATGTTGGTGATGGGCTTTTTCATGCACTGTAAGCAGGAACTAGAACTGTTGTTTGGCAAACAGCATCATAGATGGCTTGGGGATTTACCTCTAACAACATACACTGTGGAAACAGGCCAACACACAGGAGGGAGATGGGCTTGACTTGACTACAGACTGTAAGTGCTGCTATACTGTGATTGGAGTAATGTTGTTTTTTTTTTTTTTCAATAATAAATCTTTATTATATTAACAATTTTTCATACAATAAAAAAACAGTAAGAAAATACAAATAATACCCAAATTAAGCTACTAACACCCATACTGCAAACTATGTACACTATTTACATAAATGCTTCCATCCGTTAAACAAAATCAATGGCAAAAAAAAAGAAAGTAACATCTAATAATGAGAGTCAAAAGATCTAATTTCATTAGAATGGATTGTTATTAGCATCTTTCAAATTAAGTATGCATGTCCTGGGGATGAGCTGAATTCGGTACATTAAGCTAATATAATGTTGAAAATTTGTTCCCACACTTTCAGATTATTAATATTCCATTTATTATCCTTGATTAAAAGTTTATGTGCTAAAATATGTTTCATGGCTAAACCTTTAAAGTTTTCCCATGAAGTTTGAGATGGAGTCAACCAATTTGTAGCGATATAAAGTTTCATTAATAAGAAAATATTTATAAGTATAATAATTTGGGTTCTATCTAAATTATTAGGAGGGATATGTAGAATCATGAATTCCCAAGAAAGTGTAGAATGTTGATAACCCATCTTTTGTAGTTGGATTTTTAAGGAATTCCAAAGTTTGTATATACATTTACAGCTCCAGAACATGTGCAAGAGGTCCGCTGTTTGATCTTTACAGTATGGACATTTGTGCGAATTTTTCGAGTTAAATTTATGCAAGCTAAGGCGTGTATAGTAGGCATTATTAAATATCAATTGTGTAAATATTAATTTTTGGAGATAAACTGATTTTATTGTTAAGTTAATTGCTTTTAATATTTTATTTTCTTCAATCAAAGGTATTTTATCTTTCCAATATTTTGACAAGAGTATTTGATTTTGGTATTTCATCTCTTTTATCAGTTCACTTGTAGAAGTTATAAATTTGGTATCTTGTCTAAGAGTTAACCATAGGTTTGAACAATTAGTTAACATTTCCTCATCCATTCTGAAGTCTTTAAAGTAATTTATAGAAAGATCCTTTAACTGTCTCAATATTATTAAGTAAGATTTAGGAAGATTCATCCCCTGCAACATAACATGAATTGAATGATTAAGATATGGATACATCTCAAGTAAATTTAAATTAATTATAAGTGGATATTTTTTAAGATCTATTAATTGATTATTGATTGTCAAATTCGGGTTCTTATGAAAAGGTTGAAAAATCATCATGTGTTGCAAGAGATTTAATGACTGGAAAAGATTTTGTATTAAACTTATATATACTCTAATATGGTCCATTAAAGGAAATAATTTAAGGGTATCTTTACTTAAAAAAGGTAAAGCTTTCGGGTTAATATTCAAACTTACAACGTGTTTATGATTCATAACTACCCATTTAGGTGACCATTTATTACTAGATATCTCATAGTAAGCTATTCTTAAAATTCTATTAGAATTTATTATTAAGTAGTAAATTTCAAAATTAGGCAGATCTAGGCCTCCTTTATTTTTCGGAGTCATCAGTTTATCATATGATATTCTAGTTTTCTTAGGTTCCCATATAAATTTAGCCAATTCCATGTGAATTTGTTTGAAAAATTTCCTAGGGATCAAGACTTGAGTGGCTCTAAAGATGTACAAAATTTTGGGTAGCACATTCATTTTAATAATTGAAACTTTTGCCATTGTTGGTAATTTCAGATTATTCCATCTTCTTAAGTCGGACAATATATGATCCCAAAGAAACTTAACATTATTCACATAGAAATCTCTGTTATCTGTAGAAAAGACAACACCCAAGTACTTTATCTTATTCTCCGATTTAACTTGTCCTACCAGTGGTAAAAGAGAAAAAGGTTTTGGTGTTTTTAAAGGAAATACGTTAGTTTTTTTAAGATTTATCTTGTAGTTGGATACCTCAGCAAAGTCTTCCACTGCTTTTAGTATTTTTTTAGTATCTGAAACTGGAGTTGTACAGTAGATGTTAAGGTCATCAGCAAAAGCAGTCATGGATATTTTAGTACCATAAATTATTGGGGCATTATGGTATATATTTTGCTTAATATGTAAAAATAGTGGTTCTAAATATAGATTAAATAATATAGGAGATAAAGGACAGCCCTGACGAGTTCCATTCTTAATTTGTATTCTTTTAGAAAGATTTTTATTGATATATAAAGTTGTATATGGGTTATTATATAATATTTGTAATGTTAAAATAAATTCTTGAGGTATACTAAAGTATGGTAAAACATCGAACAAAAATTTCAAATTAACTCTATCAAATGCTTTTTGTGCATCAATGATGAGAGCATAAACATTAATATTTTTTTGACAGGCATAGGAAATTAATGTATGTAATGATAAAGTATTGTCAGTGGTTTGTCTAGCATTCATAAATCCAGCCTGTTCATTAGATATTATTGAGTCTATTACCTTCTTCAATCTATTAGCTAAGATAGATGTCAAAATTTTCATGTCAATATTTAAAAGAGAGATAGGTCTATAATTATCCGGGTTATGAAAGTCAGTATTTTCTTTGGGTATAAGAATTGTTCTGCATGCATTAAAGTGAGGATCATTAATTCTATTGTTAATTATATAATTAAATATATGTGGAAGTATTTTGCCAAAGGAATCACAAAAAGTTTTATAAAACTCTGCGGTCAAACCATCCGGACCTGGTGCTTTATGAGATTTCAACTTTTTAATTGTATCTATTATTTCCCTAGAGGAAATTGGCTTAATTAAATCTATTTGGGAGTTATCATCAATTTTTGGAAAAATAATTTTTTGTAAAAAATCATTGTTAGTCCTATTCGTGAGAGATTCCTGTCTATCACTATAAATTTGAGAATAAATCAACTCAAAAAATATTCATAATATCTTCAGATTTTGTATATCTATTATTTTTGAATTGTATTTCGTGATCTGAAAAGGTACTTTCGATTGATTAATGATTCTGTCTAATGCCCTTGAAGGCATTTGAATATGATTAGCATATTTTGCCAACAATTTATGTTCATGGAACGACAACCTACTACTTTGTATCAAAAAGAGCTCCTTTTGACATTTTAATAGTTCTTTTTCTGTTTGCTGGTTAAATTTCCTAATTAAGTCCTGTTCTAATGACTTGATTTTAGTTTCCAGTCTTTGTAGATCTCTAGTGTGAATTTTTTTATAATAGGTAGCTTTTTGCAGGAAGATCCCTCTTACTTGTGCTTTGGTTGTCGCCCATCCAATATCGGGTAAATGTTGTTGTTTGGTTAAATTAACTAATAGAAGATCAAGAACAGCCTGAGTTTCCTGAATTATATCTTCTTTATTTAATAAATTTGGATTTAAGGTCCAGTTGTACCCTCTATATGATAAACTATTTTTGGGGTCTTTATTAAAGTTTAAAGTAATCTTAGAATGATCTGATAAGTAACGAGCTTGTACAGAAACACTGGGATCTAGAGTAATTAGACTTTCTGAAATCAAGAAAAAATCTATTTTAGACCACATTTTGTGACAAGTTGAATAGAATGTAAAGTTATTTGTATTAGACTGATTGTTTACGTATTTAAAATGGTCATACAATTTAAAGTCAACTTTAAGTTCACTCAAAGCTATTACTGCTTGAGAATTAAATGACCTATGTGTACTTGATTTATCCAATTTAGGATCTTGATATGTATTCCAGTCCCCTCCTACAATTATGTAGTAATTGTTATATTGATTTAAAATAGAATACAGTGATACTATAAAAAAGTGTTGATTGTTACATGGTGCATATATATTAAGAAGTAAAATAGGTTTATCATAAAGATTAGATGACAGAATCACGTAACACCATCTTCCCTCTTTATCTATTTTAGAGTCTAGAATGTTTTCTATCGCAACCCCCGCACTATTAGTTTTACCTTCCGAAGCTATAACCTCTCTGATCCATTTTTTTTCCTTAATAACTGCCCACTGGTCATTAGTCAAATGAGTTTCTTGAAGTAAAATAAAACATGCCCTAGCCTGCAAAAATAAATGAAGAAACAATTTCCTCTTTTTCAAGTTCTGGAGCCCTTTCATATTCCATGAATCTATTTCCAACATAGTACGACCTTTAATTTATTCAAATGTAGTTTACGTTGGACAAAACATACTAGATTCAAATATGTTTTCAAAAGGTATAGTTTCTAGAAGCATTGTTGAAATCCCGTCCCACACCAGTGCCTACCCACTAAACCCCTGGACCAGGACATACATAGGTTTTCCACATTGTTAAACATTATAAGGATTAATAACATTGCTAAATAAATGTTCTTTAGATTAAAATATATTACTACTATATCATGTAAAAAACCTATGTCTACTACCACTAAATCTACAAAGCCTAACCTATACATTCCCTATTAAACACTGCTGCACATCTACATCTCTTGTTTTATCAATTTTGGAAATTATGTCAAGGAAAAAAGTGTTAACAACGTATATTATTCTTGTCATTCCTCTCCAAACAATTCAAATATCTAACGAATGATAATAATATGTTGTG
Organism: Protopterus annectens; assembly: GCF_019279795.1. Taxonomy (NCBI): domain Eukaryota; kingdom Metazoa; phylum Chordata; order Ceratodontiformes; family Protopteridae; genus Protopterus; species Protopterus annectens. Next base: position 1,388,319,235 of record NC_056737.1, read on the forward strand.
TCCCACTAAGAACATTCTGGAAGTAACAAAACTGATACTTTTCTGTAATATATAAGACATATATCTTAAGAATAAATAAAAACAGTTTTTAAAACCTCATGAAATCAAAAATGAGACACTAATCCATATTATACTTTACAGTAATTAGCTTATAGACAATCTATACTGTATTGTAACCCTTAAGAGAAAAACAAAGAGAAAATAAATAAATAACCACGTCAGTGTCGTACTAGATCGTACATTGTTTACCTATTCCAGATTTAACCTAAGACCACTGATATCTATACATAAATTAAGGCTAAAACTTCCCTTTATCACCTATCATAGTTATATAAGTAAATGACAACTAAATAATATATCAACCATACTTATCAGTAATCCTAGTATAGTAGTTAATAGTATATAAACCATTTCTACAGCAAAGCTCAATTAAACTAGCCCATATGCCCACACCATCATTCTATCTTGTATATATTAATAACCTAGTTAATATTGACCTGATAATAATAATGGTTATCCAATAAGGCAAAACCTCGCAGATGGTTCTGTGAACATTAAGGCATATACCAGCAACTGATAGGTCTTCATACATCTAATCAACATATACTACAAAAACGCCTATTATTAAATTGTTCTACTGGCCTTTAATGATATAAAACCCGCCATATCTAGAACACCCTTGTTCAACTTATATTATTCAGTAAATGTTACTAAAACCTCCGACCTCAGTTGTCCAACAGTTGAAAACATCTTTCATTCAGGTATCATTATTTAGTCAAAGCCCAGCACTGTTAGAGCTTCTCACCTTTTAATTATTTGCTGCCTTGTCATACAGCAACAGTGTTGGACTATGATACATTAAATTATTGTAAAACTTCAGCATGCAGTGAAATATTTTAGTAGTAAAAATGCCTCAATTTATATAATCTCCCTTTATCAATATGTTCTATATTCCCAAAGGAAGCCATACAACTTACTTAATGGTACATTCGCAAAATCCCAACACTGTTTACTATTCCTTTTGCAATCCTGTCTAACCAGAATGTATATAAAAAAAAAAAAAAAAAAAAAAAGGCAGCTTTGTATTTTGTTAGCAAGCCTGACCATTCACTATCTGCATATGAACTTCATATTGTCACTAAAGTTAGACCTGTATAATTATCAATTCCTTTGAGCATCTATTACTATTCTTCCAATTTATGACATCAGGAAACTAGAAATAAGAACTACTAAATAACAGAGTAATTTGTAAAAATATATATGTAATTGGGGTGAGGTTCCCTAGTATAACTGCTGCTCTCAACAATACTGTTAAATAACCACACCATTTCCTAATAGAATTGCATACCTGAATAATTAAATGTGTATATAAAACGATTAGATGTTTTCTATGTGCTTAAAGTACAATCACTTGTAATATGATAGTCAATTTACACTTTTGTTCTTCAACACAGTTTTTACAGTTTCCCATGCCTGGGAAACTGCCTTCGAGTTCGTGACGAGGGACCCTTTAAACGAGCGGACTTCCAGTTGCGCCACTTCAAAACCGGCCCCAGGAGAATGATAGAAGCATTTCCTGTATCTTCGTGATGAGAGAGAGTTCGTGGGAGCCATAAAATCTCGGAAATGGTTCGCGAATGATCCAGGGATGAAAGACAAGTTTTATCAGATTAGAAAGAGGCCTGCAGGACTAAAACTTAAAACAAAGGATTCAGAAGCCTCGGGTTGAAGCAAAAAACGGATCTGACCTCTGTTACTGTAGCAGTCTCAACGGAAGGCCATGTTAACTCTCTGAAGCAGGCAAGGACTTAAATATCTTCAAAAAGGTAGATTTTGCTTCTTTTTTTGTAGAAACTGAATATTTAGATCCATCAGCTGTGAACATTAGTGTATTAGGATACTTCATTTGAAATTTTATCTGTTTTTCAATAAGAAATTTACAGTAGGCAGATAAAGCTTGCCTAGCTTGTCTTATTTGGAGAGGTAAATCATGAGCTACAGAAACTTTATTGTTGTTCCACATAATGTAACCTCCATTCTTTTTAACAGTCATTATTATTTTATTAACATCTTGGTAATTAAGAATTTTGACATACACTGGTCTTGATATATTTGATGCCTGCATTTCTCTCAAAGCTCTATGAGCTCTCTCTATTATTATTTGTTTAGCTGTGTTATTATCAGTTTAATAACAATATTGTAAAAATTTGTGTAATGGATGGAATTAAATCATTGTATTGAATATTCTCAGGTATCCCTCTGATAATTATATTATTTCTCCTGGATCTCGCCTCCAGATCCAGGATTTTTGCTTGCATAGAATGTATGTCCAGGTCATGAGTATCAGACTTTTTAGCCAGCAGTGTTATTTTATCTTCATTTTCAGATATTCTAGCTTCAGTTTTGTCCATTCTTTCTAGAATTTAACTACATGAAATGCCAAAAGACTGTACCTGCTTAGAGAGTTCTTCCAAAGCTACTTGAATGGGTATCAAAGCAGATTTGATATCCTCCATATCCGCTAACTGGTCTGGTTTATTTTTATTCCCTGCTTTGGGAAGTTCCTGTTGTTTAATGATTTTCTGCCTTTTCGAAGTTAAATCTTTTTCTGGTGATTGCAGTTCTGACAATTTAGTTTTTGTTGTTGCTGTCTCCATACTTTTATCTTGTTTTGACATTCTAAATCAGTATTGCCCTTTACTGTAGCTTGATAATAAATAGGCCAAGTTTGTTATTCAGACAGATCCTTTGTTTGACACTCTCTTCAGAGTCAGTCAATCAGGTCTAATCCTGTTGAATTCTTTGATTTTCCCAGATTCAAACAGCTCTCATCAGATACTTGAATGGAGTAGATTTATCTTTTCAAAAGATTATTGTTAAATAACTCATAGTATAGCTTCAGGGTTAGATTTTCCTCAGGATATATGAAGAGCTGTAGATTTGCAGTGTTCACAGAATGGCAGCCATCTTTGAATCCCGGAGTAATGTTGGTTTAACAGGGTGTGTGTGGATATGGCTGTTCTACATGTTTTATTACCTGTCATGTCATTTCTATGTTTATGATGAAACCCCCATCTGTAGGGTCATTGGCAGACTGGGCAGTGTATGGTGCCTTTTGTTTCTTGTGTTACCCACAGAGCACCTATCTGTGAACTGCAGAAGGTAGTGTGAGGATTTCAGTCTGTAGATGGTGACAGCCGTGAGAGTTACTGACTTCATATCCCTCATAGGACATATGTTGCAACAAACCCTGTTACATCAGTAAATGTATGAGGTTATCACAGCAACATGTCAATATAGGCCCTGTGTTTGTGCCTCCAGCCACAGCTCTGTCAACCTTTATACATATGTCATGCAGTAAGAGGTGCATATGTGCTGTACACCATATTTATTGACATCATATCTGATAACAAGCCAGTGAGATATCAGACTGATACACATTATTTAAAGTAGGGGGTTATATTTGATGACATAACCTGGACATTCTGTGGTTGTGTGTACAGTACTGAGGTCTGTGTACTTATGGTGATTGTCGACAGTGTGTGTATTATTAATATGTACCTTGGCCTGTGTACAGACTGTGGAAGATGTCATTGCTCTTGCTCTTGGTATGTTACCCTATCGGCTTACACGTTTGTAGGGCCAACCACACACATGTCCCATACCACAGACAGGCATCGGACCACACTGTGTAGTGGCCTAGTATATGTAGGGGTAGTGTGTGAGTGGCACATATGAGGATGGTGTTGAACAGATAGTCCATATACTGTACTATTACTCTAGCTTACCATATGTGGCTGTGTATGTGTTCACACTGGTTGTGGTTATGCACTTTCACACAGGTGTCTGTTACTCTGTGCTGTGACATGCCTGTAGAGCCTGCTATATATGCAGGTACATGAAAATTACCCCATAGGAAATGTAGGCCAGTATTGAACCAGTCTGCCTGTAGCCTGCACAGTGCTTTGTTACATGCCTAGCAGCTTAGTGTACTCACCCAGTGAGATGTCATGTCCAGATACTTGCCAGATGTACTGCTGCTGGGCCACCATAACAGTCACATATGTCAGACAAAGCAGTGGGATGCTGTACAGATGTATTTCAATAACTAGTGGCAAGTATGTGGCCATGGCACCTCAGTGGTTATTATGTGTCAGGACAGACAGGGGTGTGTGAATGCATAATCTATTGTGGCAAATGTAGATCAGTAGTTACATGTTATACCCATCTACATGGCTGTTAACATCCACATTGTCAGGCTTGGCCCACATGTCTTGCACTACGGGGTTCTGTATATACCTCTGGACTATCCAGAGTGTGTCAGACTGTCCACATATATTGGTCATATCTCTGCTGTAGTCCACAGGAGCATTACTGTGCTAGCTGTGGTACTGTACTATGATGTCCTTAGGATGTCTGTCAGTAGCCAGTGGTGCACATTTTAAAAGCAGATGTGACCTCCCACACACACCATGTCTGTGAAGACAATCCCTATTACAGTAGCAATAGTCTACAAATATACCTGCAGTACATACCTGACATCCCCATGCACTATGAAGTTGGGACTATTGAGGCTGAGGTAGGGCTCCACTCCATATTCAGGACATATGGTGAATATATATGAATATCTAATTATCCATATATCTATATAGATATATACACATATACATATTGACATACATAGATGGATATGTATATGTATATAATATATATATATATATATATATATATATATATATATATATATATATATATATATATATATATATATGTACATACAAAGAGATGTACACATGACCATATATATGTTGCACTATACAGATGTGTATACAGACATATGTATGAGTATACATGGGTATTTACATGTAGACATATACAGACCTATTATATGTATATAACCATATTCCTGTCATGTGTAAACCTCATGGTTGTGTATATCCTCCCAGATGTATCTCACCGTATGTATCTGCTATGTGTACATTATGAGAAAACAACATATGTGATGCAACAGTCATATTAAGAACAAGGACTACACAATTTAGGAAGTAAAGGCAAGTGTTCAGTACTACTCAGTATGTGTATTGACAGCTATACTGGTAAAACAACAGCTGTTTTCACAGTGGTCATGGTGTATTGGGTAAGTATTGTGACTTTAGTGTACAGGGTCCTGGTTTCAAGACCTGCAAGGGCTGTTCATTTTGTTGCTGGGCAAAACAAGGGCTGTCAGATACAGAGTGGTTAAGGCAGTTTTGACCAGCTTTAAGACAGATTGCGCAGGTTTGCGCAAAGCTAAGCAGTGCTAAGCTATGGGTAAACATAAGGGCACTTACACAGTGTAGGCTTTGCTTACCAGTGCGCAAATCAGCTCAGCTGTTATATTGCAGCAATGTTGAGATTTGCTAAGCATGGCTTAGCCCTGGTAATCAGGTCACACCACCCAGTCTGATAACATAGCAGGGTAATGACATCTGTAATAAGTGTATGTAATGCCATCTACAATACATGCACCTATGTGCTGTCATTACGGAAGCAAGGGGTGTGAGTGTCATATGTTGGACACAGATGTATATGAGGCCTGTACAGCACTGTTATCCACGTGAATGTGTTACATACAGGGGTAGTAGCCCAGGGTATGTGCTGTCACACTGGCATGTAGTGTGTCATGGCTGTACTACTGTTGACAGTGCTTACCCAGACAAGAGCAAAGTGCTAAATGTAGTACTGACAACAGGCACACCTGCAGGCATAGCTGGACTCTGAGGCCTCCCTGTTGTATCCCTTGTGTGTGAGCTGTGTCACAGTATATACCCCTTACTGGGTAATGTTCTGTCATGTGGAATGTAACTGTAGACTACCGTCTGTGCAGCATATGTTACTGAGGGCTTCTGGCATGTAGTTATGGCATACATATTTTTGTCAGACATCTATCTGTCAACACAAACATGCTACTGAATAGCTACTTGCCAAGCTGATGACTGTCAGTCCCTGTACAGATGTGCAGATGGTAGGTACCCAGCTGGGATATGTACAGACAACCAAAACTTGATTGACACTGACATGTCTGCCCAGCTTTGCAAGAAGTGGCACATATAGGAGATGTCACCCTGTATGCATAAACATGCCACAGGTACCTCCACTACACTACTACAGTCAACCAAACATGCTTAGGTACAGGTCACTATCATAGACAATAACCATGTGTTGTAATGCATGTTGCATACATGTCAACTTGATCAACTCAGTGGCCACGTGCAGGAGGCACCTGGAGGATTGGCTGATGCATGCAATTCACACCCTGAGGGTCATGACAGTAGTATCTGTTGATAGATGCCCACTGCCACTTGGCAGGTGGCAGGATAACACTGTACACATAACCCCTACACAACCCATCTCCCCTTGGACAATAGCTAGGTACACAGCTATGACCACCTGCAGGGATGCACCCCTGTACTAACACAGGTTCATATTAGAAGAACAAAAACTCCAAACCGCGAACGCTCACATGAGCAAGAATGCCAGTGATCGAAGTTGCTATTGTGGGTGGTTGTGCCCCCACACCTCCCCGCTAACTATATATTCTAACTCTGAGGTCGCACTACAGTCAGGCAAGGGCAAATATCCCACTCCTCACTGTAACACGACCCCACAATCCCACTTTCGATTTCCAGCATTTTTGCTCATGTGAGTGTTCACTGTTTAGGGTTTTCATTCTTCTAATATGAAACCACTGACACATGTGTATGTGTGCATGACTGAGTATAGCAGTGTCTGTGTGTTAGCACTCCTGTACTTGAGAATTCCATGAGGGCCTTCACAACCAATGCAACACCCCCTTGTCATAGTCAGTTGTGGCTGCTGCTGTATGGGACATTACATGTACCCTATTAAGGCCCCCCCATACTGGCTACATGAGCCTTGCAGTACCAGCACAACAGTGTTTTACAAATGGGGTGATAGGCATGGGAATACCCATTGTGTTCTGGCATATTTGTGTAGGTGTGCATGTCTGTATATCTGTAGGGGACAGCATTCTGAGGCCACATACTCCTAGTACAATACCCATTGCCACACAGAAGTACAGTTAGTGTTGTTGCTGCCCATAGGTGAGGCATGACAATGCAACACCCTACTATGTGTGTGGCATGCGCATGAGATGCATATCCCTGTAGTACCACTGTTGGGTATACTACGGGTTGTATCGCAGTCATGGCCAATGTGTGATGTGGGTATGGCAGAATGTCATCATGGGTTTCAGGGAGTACAATATCCACTGGGGGATGTGGGTGCTGTGTACACTGTCATTACACCAAGGTACACCCGGCATATGTCCCATGTACCACGTTATGGTTACCACTGAAACCATCAACCATACAGGTAACTTTTACCACAATCCAATCCAGTTATGCATGCAATGTGTGCAGCCTACCTGTAACACACTGGACGCATGGTCTGGTTAGTTAGCAGCAATAAGCCCTGGTATCTCGTATATGTGTCTGGCTGTTATGTGTCTGTAAATGTGTATATGATGGTATGTCGCACTACAAATTGTCTAAATACACCCATCACATCACCCATTAGCATACTGTACATGTCTGGGGATGTTCTGTATGTAACATGTAACCTGGGACACACCTCACCCTAAATGCTGTGTGGTGTGTGCAATGTAAGCCACACAGTTCAGTATCACTACATAGCTAGGTACAGGTCTACTCCCAGTGTTGCCAAGTAACAGTGTGCGTGTATGTGGATGGGTCTACATCAGGTTGCAGGGTATACACTTCTCAGCGAGCCACCCCTCCATGTGGCACAGGCAATAACCAGTTTAGTAACCTGTGACATGTGTTCAACTGTACCCCAGATATGTCACAGCCATGGTGTCACCACAGTGACATACCCCATTGTGGAATATGACTGCAGCCCATCCTCATGCTGACAAATGTACACCTATAACACAAATGGATAACATTAGAGAGACCTCATCCAAACAGTGTTACTAATAGCTTTAAGGCATCATTTTTGGATGGCTACACTACCTGCCATATATGCATTACATTCTACCCCCTACAACATGTTACACTGCAGTACTGTGGTACACTGTAGTGCAGTCACCGTGTGCATCAGAACCATATCAGCCTGTCCCTGTATAGATGGCATGGTAGACAGTGATGTGGAACAGGTATCATCATATGCACACGGCATCCTACTGCTGACACATGTACACCTACAACACAAATGGATAACATTATAGAGACCACATCCAACCAGTGTTACTAACAGCTATAAGGCATCATTGCTGGATGGCTACACTACCTGCCATATATGCATTACACTCTACTCCCTACACGTTATACTGCAGTACTGTGGTACACTGTAGTGCATTCCCTGTGTGCATCAGAACCATATCAGCCTGTCCCTGCATTGATGGTATCAATGACAGGGATGTGGCACAGGTATCATCATATGCACAGGGTGTGATGTTGGTTTTCCAGAGGCCGAGGGTGGGCCATACATTTGACACCATGTGTGTGGGTGAGGGGTGTACTGTGGAGAGCTGGGTGAGGTAATGTGGTGTGTGTAGGTATGGGGTTGCCCTAGGTGTGTTTGCATAGTTTGTGGGTATGCATGCACACAGTTCTGTCATGTGGCTGCCCTACACAGGTGTTTATGGACAGCTGCAGATTATACCTGGCAGGGTGTGCAGTTCACTGCCTCCGACCACGGACACATGGACTGTGCCTGCCAGGGGTTCCACGGGCATGGCCAGGTACAGGCCTTAATGTGCTACTCTCACCTGCTGATGACAGTTGTCCACTGGTACCAGGACCCTCCTGGGACGGGCCAGGACCATGTGAACATGGCCTGCTGTGGTGTGGTGTGGACAGCACACACCCCCACACTGCTGGGGCTGCTACTGCCACTACGGGAGCCCTTTAGTGTCCTAGCATGTCCATGTTGACTGTCAGCTGTTCGTGTTGCTGGCCCACATGCATATGGGTGTCACCACATCCCCATCACACATTGAAGCATGGACGCACAATGGCCGATGAGAGCCATCATCTCATCATGCCATCTATCTCTGTGCTCAATATAAGCACGGATGGCACCTGACAGTTCAGGGAGGTTGTCGCTTACAGATGCGAGAGCAGACCTCTGCAGCCTCAGGTGCTGTCTGGTATAAAGTTCCATACGTGCCTGCACTGCCATGACAGCCTGAAACATGCGCCTGCTGGTACCAGCTGTTTTGCCTATGCCAGGGTCATGATGTCCAGCGGCCCTACCATGAGCACCCTGGGACATCCACCTACGTTGTGCCCTGCCAGACATCCAGCTATGCCTGCTGTGACCGGACACAGTAGGCATGGTTACCACACTTTCTTGTGCGCTGCCACCAAACGCCTGCTGTTCCTCCACTATGGCCACTGGTGATGGAGTATATGGAGGCACTGAAACTGTGTGCAGGGTTGGGGTAGCTAAAAGGGGGATGTCAAATGTTGGTGCAGTGTCGGCTGCTGACAACCCCACCTGTGCCTTAACAGTACTATCATCATCTTTGGTGTCTGTATGGACACCAATATCAGATTGCATGCAGGAGGGACCCTGACCCACCTTGCCACCTGTGGGGGAAATAATAAAAGCACTTTAAAGCCTGTACAGCATTGCCTAACAGTAAACACACACACACACACACACACACACACACACACACACACACACACACACACACACACACACACACACCTTCATAATACCTACCTGTTCATGCCTTTACACAGTCCCACATATATGTCCATTTGTTACCCCATCCTGCACCACACTTGTTAACATACACACATTGATACCACTCATTAACATCTCAGTCCTCTAAATACCCACACAAGTGACCACAGCACAAGGCCTTTTACTACTTTACCTGCCTGACCTGTGTGTAGTGGTTTTACATGGCCTCACTGCTGTTATTCAGTATGTACCCTCTGTATGTCTGGACATGATGTGCATGGCCCCTATATGTGTGAGCTACTATGTTCTATCCATAATATCTGGCACTGGTGTGTCATGTGTATGTAATGCTCAGTACATGCCATATATGCTGCTCCTTCTGCCTGTCATGTGACAACTGTAATATTTGGATATACTCCCTGGTGTTGACTAGTACTTCCCCAATGCATTTGTAGTGCTTTATATGTGGGTTGTAGGTGATCTCTCTGCTGACTACGATATTAAGGGTGCACCTGATGTCTACCTTCCCTCTGGATGCCTGTTCCATGCTACAGACTATATTATACTATTTGCTATCCTGTGATTACACAAATTACAGGTACTCCTGGTGTGTAATGTGGCAGTCCATGTCTATGTACTACATGGTCCCAAAGGGAGGTACAGCCATATGAACACCTCACAATCACACATGTACATACATGGATACCCACACAAACACACACATGCACACACGCATCCTACATGCATCTACCTCCCCGCACTTCACCAGAGTGACCCTGCAGACAAACTAACTATCCACCAGGATGCACACACACACACACACACACACACACACACACACACACACACACACACATACACACACACAGGTGAGGTTGCACAATGATAGTACACACAATCCTCCTATTACTCATCTGTCAACATGCAGAACATATGATGCAGAACAGCATGCAGTTCAGCTATTGTCAATCCATGCTAGCAACAGTATACATGTGTGTGATGCATGTGCTGTGTCACTAGGTGATGACCCTTCCCCTGGATACCACTTTACCCATATACACAGTATTGCTGTGCACCTGTTCTGCACCCTGCCATGTACTGTGCACCACAACTCACAGGTGTACAACCCTTTGCAGAATGTGTAGTACTGTGTCAGTTATGTTAGCTTTACTTCTCACAGCCCCTATGTTTTTCAGCAACACATACCTGGGATGATATGTGGACAGTTGTCATTGGTGAATGCCTGATGCCTGATTTACAGCTGTCATCAACAGACCATGTATGACCACTTCAATACTCTTACACTGACAACCATCAGAGCATACCATGGCTATGGGGGGTGTACATACCTTTATTGATTTGATACACACATCTTTGATCTGCCATGAGACCACATCACTGCATATCTTAGCAGTACATGAGCCTGATATTTGACATATGTCTTGTACTTTCACATGCAGTGTCTACAGATTGTGTTAGGTGTGCACCTGCTGATCGCCATGCATACACACCATGTGGGCATATGTGTGCACACGCTTATCATGACAGTTTATCGCACCTCTTGTTGTGTGTACTACAGCAGTCACTACTCCTGGCAGGGGTATACCAGCGTGGGCCATCTGCATTTTCCTCTGTATGTTCAGTCTGCCCTACACATGTCCCCCTATTCTGCATAATTGCAAGGTCTACTCGTGTGCACATCCCATGGTGTTCACACACTGCCATCACTATTGGTGTGTGGGTAGGTCTACAGCTGCCAAAGGTCCTGAACCTGACTATGTGCAGATAGAGTCATTCCTAGCATCCTTGCAATCCCTGCTGCAGTGCACTGGTGTGTCATGCTGAAACTCCCCCCTCCTTCAGCCTTTACGCAGATGCATGACAAGTAAGCCCTACATATGTGTCACTTTGCAGTGTCCCATACGCTGAACACCACATGTTGCAGCCTAGACCCAGCTGATGATGTGGACTATTGTAATGCCTTATGCCATAGTGTATCTCTGCAGCAGTTGCCATTGTCCTACAGGTCTATACACTGGTGTTGCACTGTATATGGGTATGGTTCCGAACATGTCCCTACTGTAGGCCATGTCTACCACCAGTATATGACTCCCTGTAGACACATTCCACAATGACAGGATGTTAGTTATCATGCAGGTGTCTGACATACCCTTCCAATTCCCCACCATGGTCACCCCTGTGAGACAGTGCATTTCACAGCAACAATACATGCACATGTACAGCATGCATTCAGGGTAGGTGTCTTAGATGTGTGCATGGAATATATTATTGCCATTACATGCCCAGTGTGTTGGCAAGCATCTACATAAAACATACTCACCAGCTTCAGGCTGCTGCCTTGGTGGTATCCCGGAGGGACCTACATAAGAGGGTGAGAGATGCAATGTCAGTGGCCACACCTGTGGCAGTGCTACAGGGTGGGTGCAGTATTACAATACATCCATGGTACACTCCCATGATACTACCACATCTGGACATCTGTTTATCACTACAATGCAGCAACACATTATATCTATGACATGTCAGATATGCATGATCTACCTGTACCAATGCGGATGTATATACAACTGTGGTCTACTGATGTTCCCTATATCCTTACATGCATGCTCCTCGGCTGGTGTGTGGGTGACACCCACCTCCACGAAGGTGTCCAGTGGTTGACAGGTGGCTGGATGGGCAGGTGCCATGAGGCTGGCCAGGAGCTCCACCACACGTGTTGGGTGGATGGATGGCATGTCTCCCCCCTGTGGAGAGGTGATCCCCCTGGACTGCAGCAGCATGCTGATGGGCATTGTGAAGCAGATCACTACAATGATGCCAGACCTGCTCATAAGTGCGGTTGTGCATTCCAACATCATTGACCCTGAGGACTTGGTCATTCCACAGGGAGGTCCACTCCTGCTGCTCATGTGCAGCCCTGCCAAACAGCACTGGGTAGTTCTGGATCAAGTGTGATATCACCACATCATTCTCTGCTTGTGAATAGGTGGGCAACCGTGCATGTGACATCTTAGCTGAAAGACATAAAGATGGAAACAGGTCTCAGCAACTCATACAGCAAGGTTACCACAGTTGGTAATGCACATCTCTGTCACCCCCCCAACATATCAGCTTCAACAAACTGTACACACAACTCATTAGGTATGGCTACAGCTTACCTACCAATGGGACAGATATTGTATTGTACCACACTTTCTGCTATGTGATTGTAGCCATGTCCCCTGTGTGGACACTATAATTGCTGGCCTGTTACAGACTATTCACCTGCATGCTATTGCCAGGGCCACTATGGTTCCATATATGCCTGTGGTATGGCTGCTTTGGGATTGCTGCACATCTGACATTCTGTGTTATTGGGGATATGTATACATGTTGTTGGACATGTACTGGGATTGTGTAGACTATTACAACCAACATATGTTCTATGTTCTGTGACACAATAACATATATATGTTCTACTGGCCAGCAGAACCACCTCTCCAAACCCATCTGCCCATGATACTTGGCCACATCACATGTGTGTCCCAACCTGGAGCCTCCTCATGTACTGGTCCAGCAATACCATCAGGTGGAACCAACCCATGGGGATGTTGTCCCCCCTCGGGGCACACACAGACATGTTCCTGTCCTCTGAGGTCAGGTCTAGGGTCTGTTCCATACAGGGCTCCACAGACACATGTGGGATGTGCTACATCAGTTTGAGGCACCCAGTATGCATTCATAGGGCCAACATGCTCCTCCTGCTCAGCCTCCAGACCAGGCACCTTCAGGATGTGGACTGCTGTTGTGAGTATCAGTCAGTGGGAGGCTTGTTCCCATTGTGCCCATATTGGGGCCCATGGGCATCCACATCACAGACCACACACACCATCCAGGGTGTTTACCCACCACATGTGTCACATATCACCCCTGTAGACTGTCCTCTATATCTACCAACCCTGACCACCACATCAAGTGTACCTGCCATACTTCCCCATATTCCCATTGCTTACTTCACAGATGGGACAATATTGTCCCAAAAAGGGACTAACATGTGACATACCCATCTATGTTGCACACACACTGCCAGCTGTGGATATCTGTGTGTATTGCTATGTGTGCTGGTGTCTCACACATAGCATGCATCACTGTGATAGTAATATAAGAGACACATCTTTGCATGCATATATGTTTGTGTGTGTTTGTATATATGTAGACATGTGCATATAGGTATATATCTATATATGTGTAGATATATGAGAATGTATATATGTGCACATATATATGTGTACACATGGGTATCTGTATACTTTTGGACATACATGCTGATATACATATATATCTTTATATATTATTTATGTGACATATGTGCACATATGCATACCTATATGTGGGGTACATTCAGATTAGACATCAGCTCCACAATCTCACAAGACCTTCCTGCACAGCTGCACTGTTCTGCCTTGCTACAACACAGACAGGTGCCACATATGGACACAGCCTGACATTAGGGGGGTATATGTAGGACCCAATTGCAGGTAACCCTAATACACACTTATGGCATTCCAGCATGCTACATTACAGATTAACCTGAGTATCCTGCCAGTGGTGGGTCGTGGATCCCACATGTCCATCATTATGGCATTACTTTCACCACCAGCTATTGGCTGCATAATATACATACTTCTCATTGCACAACACACACTATGATGGCTTACATCTTATCAGTCATTGCTGACCTGCACAGTTGATGGCTATGGCCCACTACCCACAGGGACAGACACTATTGTCCATAGCAGTTGCTCAGTTGAACATAATCACAACAACACCTGATGGCACATATAAATCATTCCACATCATCTATCCCATTATTATGGACCAGGTACTATATTCTATTACATGTATATATACTTCACATACCTGTTGTGGGAATGATGTCTTGATGAATGAATGCTGAATAAATGCCTTTGCCTTTGGTTTCCTCTCTCTCTCTCTCTCTCTCTCTCTCTCTCTCTCTCTCTCTCTCTCTCTCTCTCACTCTCTCTCATTCTCTCTCTCTCTCTCTCTCCAGTAAATGGAATGCGCTGCTTTGAATAGACTGCAGTATGGCTTTAGTAGGCGATGCACATGATCAGGTGATGGCCTCTGCATGAATCAGTGTCCTCCAATTGCTAACTGCATGCAGCTTGCTGTGTAGTACTTCCAATTGCCACTGTCATGGCAACTACATACTATCAATCCC